>NC_051227.1:9393360-9635860 GCF_015220715.1 Pygocentrus nattereri | reverse complement strand
CTAGTTGAATATATTCCAGTAATAGATTAAAAGTGAGGTGTTTATATTCACTCCACTCAACAATATGATGGAAAATCTGTTTACATGCGCTCTACAAGTAATCATATCCAAAATGTTTTGCACATGTAGTCAATCTCTTAGATGTTACCCTGACAACCAGCATCCCGTGAATCCAGTCAGAGTGAGATGAGCAGCAGTGAGCAGTGCTTGTGTTTTTAAGCTTTAAAATGACGTCAGACTCAGGAAAACGTCCTTCACATGTCCTTATTAAAGAAGGCAGAGAGGAAGACACATAAGCTGGACATCCATACCCCCGCCATCTTTTAAAGCTCAGAGCATGAACTTCGTCTCCTCTGCAGACCAGTTTCTGCTCTGCCGTGTTGAACGGTATAAACTCTCACTATGACGCAAAAAACATGCAGAACGGACTTAAACTTTCCGATAGGGAATTTAATCGGATACAGGCGTTTACGCGGATATTATTCTTCCATTTATCAGATTATTCACAGGATTACCCACCTCGATCAATCGGAGAGGACTTGCATTCTGAATGGCCTCAATCGGACTAGACTATTCCGAATGAGGTGTTTACATGGACATATTCTATTCCGATTGAGCTATTAATCGGATTATTAACAGATTATTTTAAAAGAGCAAAAATCTGACCACCAAGACCATTTTTAGACCTTCTCGATCACTTTCTCACTCTCTCTGTCACTGAACTGGCACTACTGAGGCGGCATTGTTGACCAGGGAGGCTGAAGACTAAATATAGTCAAAATCCCACACAGAAGGGGGGAGAGGGAGAGGGAGAGGGGGAGAGAGAGAGAGAGAGAGAGAGAGAGAGAGAGAGAGAGAGAGAGAGAGAGAGAGAGAGAGAGAGAGAGAGAGAGAGAGAGAGAGAGAGAGAGAGAGAGAGAGAGAGAGAGAGAGAGAGAGAGAGAGAGAGAGAGAGAGAGAGAGAGAGAGAGAGAAGATTCTTGGAAGGAGTCCCGCCACTGTAAATAAAGGCCTAAGATATGAGTCACAGAAAAGGGGTGCGGAGAAACACACGGGACGGGAGGAAAAGGAATGACACCGAGAGAGAAAAGAGAACAAGTGTCCACATGCACGTACCCTCTGGACTCCTGCTGGACGCTCTGTTCCCCATCGTCCCTCTCTCCTGCCTAGCACTCCTCTCTTTCGCTTGTTTCACTCCCTACTCACGTCTGCTGCGTCTCCACGTAAAGTTCTTTCCTCTCCTGCTCTCTCTCCCTGACCCTCTCCCTCTCTCTCTGGGCATGCAGGTCAGTCAGTGCTGAGGGTTGTGGTGATTGTGTGAAGGCAGGGCAGGGCGCTAAGCGTCTGAGTGTGTTTGCATGACCGCCCGCCCGCCGGCGAGCGATATGATCCACAGGGAGGATGGTGATGTGTGTATACGTGTGTGTGGTGTCACTCAGCAACTTGTGTTAAAAATAACACCCCCCCCCCCCCCCGCCCCACCCCCACCCCCACGGGAAAGCCAGTTAGTCTGCACGCTTCCATGAAGTGGTTGCATGCTAATCATTCCAGTGGCTGTACGGAAGTCACTCCACGTTCGACTGAGAACACATTTAGTCGCAGTAAAGGACGAAGCTGATCCTAAGTCAGAGTTTCTTTTAGTGCTTTAGCTCTAAGTGGGGAAAACCTGCACAGCGCTCCCTTGTGGCTGGGAGGCTGATTATAAATGAGAGCAAGTGTTAATCACTGCACTGCAACCTAATACTTGACAGCTCCTGGCACTATATATGGAAGTCAATAGGCATATGAGAGAGAGAGAGAGAGAGAGAGAGAGAGAGAGAGAGAGAGAGAGAGAGAGAGAGAGAGAGAGAGAGAGAGAGAGAGAGAGAGAGAGAGAATACTGGAACAGCATTTCCAAACAAGTATGGATCAGCAATGATTTCCAAACAAGTATGGATCAGCAATGACTTAGCAACCACCTGGGTTGCCACAGCATCGATATAGCCACACATCAGCAACCACCTAGGAAACCACAGCAAAGCAAAACATAGCAAGCACCTGGGAAACCACCGCCTAGCAAAACCTTAGCAACCACCACGGAAATGCTCACAAACGTTTCCTCCGTTTTATTATTATGCATCTAATCTATCAAATTTACCTATCTAGCATCTCGTCAGAACAAAACCTTATATCTCCACTTTTTAAGTTTTTCACATAATTTTAAAATGCCTGTTGTTCCTTATATTGTGCGGAAATTTCATGATTAATGGACCAAAAGAAACAGCACAGAATTACTTGAAAAAAAGATTCTGCTTCCATTGACTCTCATTAAAAGTAAAGAAGGCTTTTTTCCTTCTCCTGTAAAGTTACCCTTTTGGAGATACAAGGTTTTCCTCCGAAAGCAATATACAGAGAGTCTAACACAAATACAAGAAGAACAGTAAAAAAGCAACAATGACAACCAGCCTACGTGCCCTGCTCAACAGTGGCTGCTGACAAACTCCAGCTGCACACGACGTAATGAGGTTGCAATTTAATTACTGGTGACAAGAAATATATTTTCAATTAACAATGTCTGTAGGCACCATATCTCGCAGTCTGCCACTGAAAGAGCCAGCTAATCACGTCCTGGCATAGACAGGCCCTTCTGTCCAATACCAACAGGTACGTGTTTGTACTTGCGTCCTTTAAAGCCATAATCTGTCAAAAAAAAATAAATGCACACAACCCACCAGCCCACCCCACCCCAGATATAGTCCATCAGCCAAAACATGTTTGATGTCTGAAGCTTGACTCTTTACTTCACTGGAGCTGCGAGGCTAACATAGCAAACAACTTTATATGCATATCAATTAACTGCATGCCTACATCGTTGAACCGGCCAGTCTATCAGACGTTGCTTAAACAGTTCCTAACACTATAACCCTGATCTTTATACTTCGCAAAATCTATTCAGAGTAAATATTAAGATGCCGATTTTTTTTTACATTGCCTCTTTACAGCAGGCTCTAGAGAAGATGTATTGTCCTAGCAAGTACACTGCCTGGTTTTAGTAGTTAGTGTTGCTGTAGCTCAGCTTCTCAGCATGTTTACTCAGTACTTGGTGTGTTATTTCTGAATGAAAATGAATTGTCCATAGACTGATCTGTCTGTAGAGATTGCTTCTTGTAGCATGGATGGAGAGTTTTGATACAGTGTGAGTATATAAATCACAGGCGTTGTCTATACAAGATGGTCTAGTCAAACACTCAAAGTAAGGTCACCAAAGAATAATTAGCTGAAAACAGCCAAACAAAAGACTCCAACAAGACATAAAACCCCACAAGTGAGCTACTTGGATGTGAATCCTGCTGGTCACCAAGTTCAGAGACAGACAAGGATCAAAACTATGAAATGTATTTTTCTTACAGCTGTACAAGAGTGCTTTACTGACGTGGAATGTAATCCAGAGCAGTGCTACTCAAGCAAAGATAACTAATGTAGCTTAGCTAGCTAATGCAGTTCATTTAATATCAGCTAGATTTGAATGATTTCATTTTTAAAAAAGGTACATGGCACTTATTTACACTAACAATGACTTAATTCTAAGTAGGTTACTCAGAATGCTATCAGCAAGTACTAAAAGACGTAGTTGGTCTGAAAAAAAAAAAAAAAGCATACCGAGTCAGTCACACTGGCAAAAATAAAGAAGCAAACTGAGAAAAGAAAAAAAAAAAACTGAGCTGCACATTCTTGGGAGGTAGAGGAAAGAAATTATTTTGAGGAACAAAGGCAAGATTTTAAGTTACAATAGTATTTCTGAAACAAGATATTTGGTCAAAATTGAGAAACTATACTTACTTTGAAATGGTATGCATTTCAAGACACCAAGTCAAAAAATGTCAAGAAATTTTTTTTCTCAAAAAAAAGTTTAACACTATGGCACCATTACAAAATATTAAATCAAAATTTAGAGAAACTGTTCTCAATATAAATGTCACTATTTTTAGACATTTAGCCAGAATTTGAGGAAAATAACTCGTTAATTCAAGAAACAAAAGCAAAACGTCAAGAAAAATAGCAGTTCACAATTCCAAGAAAAAAAATTCCAAGAAAAGTCATTAAGATACTAATTTTGAAAACTTACTTTGATGATGTATTTCAAAATAATGCTGTATCAAGTCAAAATAAAACCATTATAAATTCCTTCCTTTGAGATACTATGTCAAAACCTCAAAGTTATTCTGACGCATCATTCCATTATTTCAGATGCTTAAAATCTTTAAAGCTAAAAAGTCATTATTTCCAGAATCCAAGTCATAATTTTGATGTTCTGCTTCCACAGACAGATACATTGTTCTACCACAGGTGAAAGGGTTCATGAGTATCACAGAGTTCAAAAACAATGACACCACTAGAGGGTGCAAACGCACACACACACACACACTCGCCTTTTAAAGAACAGGTGAAAATCACCACGGTACACTGTAATAATTTAAAACTATAAATAAACAAATACCCCCCCCCGAACTGACATAAGGTTAGTACAGAACAGCAGATGTTGAGTTTTTTTTTTTTTTTTTTTTTTTACATACCGTACTCAGCTGGGCTGGTTCCAGTGTAAAATCCTGGAGAGCCGGCAACCTGGTACTGTTGAGCCACGTATGAGGGGCGGTACTGAGAGAGAGACTGAGAGAGAGAGAGAGAGAGAGAGAGAGAGAGAGAGAGAGAGAGAGGAGTTATCTACAGGCCTCTTATTCAGCAGGAATTACAATCACCCACTTCTCTCCGTCACCACAGCGTGACGACATTTGGAATGTCCCTGCCTAAACCCACTCTTCACACCCAAAAAGACTGGTCACCCTCCCACCCACCAACCCCACATTCACACCTCGGTGTGGTACAATCAGGAACTGTCCAGACGGTCAGCTGACAAACACCATTTTGAAAGGGGGGTCATCAGCAAAATCCATATGCGGGAATGTGTGCACATGAGGGCAGGAAGCGTCATTCGCACAAAGGCTTTCATTCAAACTCACGGACCTTCACACTATTCACTCCCTGCAAACAGCCTACAGGGAGGTAAGACCGCAGTGCTGAGCTGCTTACGGTACTAATTAGAGTCTGACTCTGTTTACTCTGCATAATGTAACAGACAAAAACTCAAATACCACCAAAATCACAGTCTTACCTGGGACTCCGCCTGCCTATGGTGGTCTTACCTGGGACTCCGCCTGCCTCCGGCGGTCTTCCCTGGCTCTCCGCCTCCCTCCGGCAGTCTAACCTGGCACTCCGCCTCCCTCTGGCAGTCTTACCTGGCACTCCGCCTCCCTCTTGGTAAGCTAGCTTTATTTACTTCCTTTCTTGGCTCTGAACTGCACTGATAATCTTCACTGATCAGTCATCAGTCTTACCTGTCCATGTATGTAGTAGGCGGTTCCTTGTGAGCTGGGGAAGCTGATTGGCTGCTGGGGGATCATCATCATCTGGGACCCCGGCTGGAATACATGAGGGGGATGTGTCCCATGTGGAGGGGGGATTGGTCGGGGGGCAGAGCTAGGCTGGACCCGAGCAGGGTTGGTGGGTAAAGTGGGCCGACTGGTATAGTACGGCTGCAGGGTGAGAAAGAAAGAGACCAAGTCACTAATTAGTTAAACGATATATGTGTTTAGGAACATGCCATCAATCACAAAAACCACCCCAGAACACAAAAAGGTCAATCATTATCTGGGAATCTCAAAATTGCTATATACACACACTATACTGCCAAAAATAATCGGTCGTCTGGCTGCACACACACATGAAATTGAGTGAGATCCCATTCTTAATCCATAGGGTTTAATATGATGTCGGCCCACCCTTTGCAGCTCTAACAGCTTCAACTCTTCTGGAAAGGCTTTCCACAAGGGTTAGGAGTGTGTTTATAGGAATTTTTGACCGTTCTTCCAGAAGCACATTTGTGAGGTCAGACACTGATGTTGGACGAGAAGGCCTGGCTCGCAGTCTCCACTCTAATTCATCCCAAAGGTGTTCTATCGGGTTGAGGTCAGTACTCTTGTGCAGGCCAGTCAAGTTCTTCCACACCAAACTGGCTCATCCATGTCTTTATGGACCTGCTTTGTGCACTGATGCGCAGTCATGTTGGAACAGGAAGGGGCCGTCCCTAAACTGTTCCCACAAATTGGGAGCATGAAATTGTCCAAAATCTCTTGTTGCTGAAGCTTTAAAAAGTTCCTTTCACTGGAACTGAGGGTCTGAGGCCAATTCCTGAAAAACAACCCCACACCATGATCCCCCCTCCACCAAACTTTACACTCGGCACAACACAGTCAGACAAGTAAGTTGGGAGGTCTGTGGTGATTGACTCTGCAGAAAGTTGGTGACCTCTGCGCACTATGCGCCTCAGCATCCGCTGACCCCGCTCTGTCATTTTACGTGGCCGACCACTTCGTGGCCGAGTTGCTGTCGTTCCCAATCGCTTCCACTTTGTTATAATCGTATAAGTAGTGAGGAAATTTCATGACTGGACTTGTTGCACAGGTGGCGTCCGATCACGGTACCACGCTGGAATTCACTGAGCTCCTGAGAGCGACCCATTCTTTCACTAATGTCTGTAGAAGCAGTCTGCAGGCCTAGGGGCTTGGCTTTATACACCTGTAGCCATGGAAGTGACTGGAACACCTGAATTCAGTGATTTGGATGGGTGAGTGAAAACCTTTGGAAATATAGTGTAAGTGAAGAAATTAAGCTTAATCCAAACATAATTTTTATTATTTTCATTCAATAACAATATTTTCATTGTGCATGATCACAGTATTACATAATAGCTGTTAAAACATAAAATGCAATTTTCAATGATAATTTTATTCATAGTGTGTTTAAAGCTAAGTAACACCAACTGGCCCACTGTGAAAAAGTTACTGCCCTCCAGGTTACTCAATACACTAATTCACCAAACATAGTCGATAACTGGGACCAATTAAACTAGATATGATCACGCTTGATTACTGGCAGCTCTGTTAAATCTAAACATCATTTAAACAGCAATGTGTAGAAGGCTAAAAGGTCTCATTAAGCAATGTGTGGTGATCAAAAGAAATTCCAATAACATATCAGTCTGGAAAGGGTTTCAAAGTCTGGGACTCCAGTGAACCACAGTGAGAGCTGTTATCTCTGGATGGAGAAAACCTGGAACAGTCATGAATCTTCCCAGATCTTCCCAAAATTCCTCCAGGAGCACAAAGACAACTCATTTTTGAATTTTGAAAAAAATTAACATCTAGGTTACTGCAAGCCTCGCTCACCTCAGATAAGGTCAGCGTCTAATCCCTATAGAAAGAGACTGGGCAAATATGGTAACCGGTTCCAAGGCAAAAACCTAGATAACCTGTTTACCAAGAGGAACGCAAAAGGCAAGTCTCAAATATGCCCAAAAGTTAAATAATAATAACAACCCTTGCTGACCCCCAAGCCTTTCGGAATAATGCTCTATGGATTAAGGAATCGAAAGTGGAACGTCTTGCAAGACAAGGGTCTCATAACATCTGATGTAAAGCTAAAACAGCACTCCACAATAAGAACATCATACCAACAGTGAAACATGGTGGTGGTAGTGTGATAGTGTGAGGGCGCTTCGCTGCTTCAGGGACTGGGCGACTTGCCATTACTGACGAAACCATGAATTCCCTTCACGACTAGAATATCCCGCAGGACAATTTCCAGTCACCAGTTTATGGTTTGCAGCATGGTATTATGGTTGCTATGGTATCCCAGGTGGTTGCTAATGTGCTTACACCATATATAAAACCACACATATGATCGACCCCAAAAACTTTTCCAGTATAACCTCGTCAATCTTGCAAAGATCTGTGGTCTGAGCTTGCAAAATGCGACCTTAACTTGATGAGTATTTGGGTGGACCTCTTGGCGACACGCCTGCAGGACTACAGAAGCATTAGAGCAAAGCAGCAGAGGAAGAATGAGGAGGGGTTACCTGAAGTGACCTGAATCCTCCCTTCAGCAGCACAACACATGTATGCACACACACAGCAATAGAGAGAAAGAGAGGAAAACGAGAAGGACAGTGCATATTAACCACAAGCAGAGCTCTTAACAACTGCAGCATGCAAAGAAACAAAGCCTGTATGGACATGTACGCTGCTGTGCTCCCTTCAGTAAGTCCAATTTCAGCCAAAACGGCCATTGAGTACAATGTTATTCACTTTTATGCAGCAACAAGTGCATCCACTCTCTTTATATCACTGGTATCAGATATGACTTAAGGTTCAGTAAGATAAGACTAAACTCCTAAATTAAGATAATTTGTGAAAAATCTAATCTAATACGGCCTCTGGACTCTGGGCTGGTCAGTCCATCGTTCAGCTTCTTTGTTTGATGTGTCCGTCTCCTTTTCTCAGTGAGGTTCTTCTTGATCAGCTACACGTCCTTTCAGACCAACAGAGCTGAGTGGTCTTCTCACAGTGCAAGGATGGACAGAAATGCCTGTGGAGGTTTTCAGATCTGAAGCAGCTTGATTTTCTCCTCTCTCTCTCTCAAAGATCAAAGCTTTAAGCGCTGTTTATCTGATTGGGGCAGTTTGGGGGTCTGCCAACTCTTCCAGGTGGATGTTAGGAATCCTACAGTTTCTGCATATTAAAAACTGACCCACTTTTTTTCTTTGACTTTCCCCTTTCTCATGCATCTGGACCGTCATATCTAATCTCCCTATCTGTATCTCCTGGGAAATGAATAACAGGCCGTTTTGACTGGAAATCAAATAAATGAAGGGTGGACTTTTGTACAGCTCTGTATGGTTATGCATTCCCCTGCATGTGCATGTGTGTCTTAGTACCTGTTGGTGTAAAGCTCTAGCACCAGGGGCAAACTAGAAAAAGAGAGCCAGACAAACACACACACACACGCACACACACACGCACACACGCACACACACACACACGTGAGAGACAGAAACCACAGCCGGAAGAAGAGACCAGCACACACACACACACACACAGCAGAGCCAGGAGGATTCAGGCAACCGTGCACTCGTTCTCTCACTTTGCTGCACAGGTAAACGTTTTTTATTAATCTACATCTTTATTCTCTCTCACAGGAACATGATATATTTCTATGCTAAGTGCTTTTAGCTAAAAGCTCCAGGTTTTAAACTATGTCAACACAAAATCTACAAAACGACCAGGATGGACCACCGGCCTAGGAAGTGGGACACTTTTGAGATGACGTACCTGTCGGGGCTGGGCTGAGGGGTTCATTGGTGGAGGGGGCGTGGCAAACACAGCCACAGACGGGGGCTGAGCGGGAGGGAAGTTTGGCTGGTGAGGAAAGACAAGTGATTTTAGATCATAAAGGAACAAATAACAGTAAACAATAATAATAAACCATCGTCATTAGTGCTGCAACGATAAATCACAAAGACATTTAATCACTGGACAGGTGCCCTTTTATAGGGATGCATAATGACATCAAATTAAATAAATTCAAATATATTATATTATACTACGCTATAATATAGTGTAATATACAGTGAGATTCACTCAAAGGAGGCCCCGAATATTCTGTAATAGCTCTTGTGAGGACCAATCAGTCTGAACAAAAAGTGCAATGAGCTGCTCAATGCGTGGAGCTTTGAACAAGCTGGGACACCCTGTGTTGGAGCGATGAGGAAGGTTTAATCTCTCTAATGCTTGCCAATACGTTCAGGAACATGAAGCACCATGTTGAAATGTGTCTGGCAGAAAACTGAGATTTACTTGTAGCATCGCATGCAATACAATCAATTACAAACACTTCATGGAACGTAGCGCATTTTATTGGTTTGGATTGCTTCATCCTAACGGGATTCACAGCAGAATATTCAGGGCCTCTTTTGAGTGAATCTCCATGTGCCACACATACACACACAAAATATAATATATATTTTATATATATATATATATATATACATACACACATATACACACACACACACACACACACAACCCCAATTTGTCCCAGTTGGGATGTTGTGTAAAACATAAATAAAAACAGAATACGATGATTTGCAAATCCTTTTCAACCTATATTCAATTGAATACACTACAAAGACAAGATATTTAATGTTCAAGCGGATAAACTTTGTTTTTTGCAAATATTCACTCATTTTGAATTTGATGCCTGCAACACGTTCCAAAGAAGTTAGGACAGGGGCAACAAAAGACTGGGAAAGTTGAGGAATGCTTAAAAACATCTGTTTGGAATATTCCACAGGTAACAGGTTAATTGGAAACAGGTGAGTGTCATGATTGGGTATAAAGGGAGCATCCATGAAAGGCTCAGTCGTTTCTCAACGTGCAATTGCAAGGAACTTAGGGATTATCATCATCTAAAGTCCATAATATCATCAAAAGATTCAGAGAATCTGGAGAAATCTCTGCAAGTAAGCAGCAAGGCAGAAAACCAACAGTGAATGCCTGTGACCTTCGATTCCTCAGGCGGCACTGCATTAAAAACCGACATCATTCTGTAACGGATATTCCCACATGGGCTCAGGAACACTTCAGAAAACCATTGTCAGTGAACTCAGTTCGTCGCTCCATCTACAAGTGCAAGTTAAAACTCTGCCATGCAAAGCGAAAGCCATATATCAACAACACCCAGAAACGCCACCGGCTTCTCTGGGCCCGAGCTCATCTGAGATGGACTGACGCAGAGTGGAAAAGTGTCCTGTGGTCTGACGAGTCCACATTTCAAATTGTTTTTGGAAATCATGGACGTCGTGTCCTCCGGGCCAAAGAGGAAAAGGACTGTCCGGATTGTTATCAGCGCAAAGCTCAAAAGCCAGCATCTCTGATGGTGTGGGGGTGTGTTAGTGCCCATGGCATGGGTAACTTGCACATCTGTGAAGGCTCCATTAATGCTGAAAGGTACATACAGGTTTTGGAGCAACATATGCTGCCATCCAAGCAATGTCTTTTTAAGGGACGTCCTGCTTATTTCAGCAAGACGATGCCAAGCCACATTCTGCACGTGTTACAACAGTGTGGCTTCGTAGTAAAAGAGTGCGGGTACTAGACTGACCTGCCTGCAGTCCAGACCTGTCTCCCATTGAAAATGTGTGGCGCATTATGAAGTGCAAAATACGACAACGGAGACCCCGGACTGTTGAACGACTGAAGCTGTACATCAAGCAAGAATGGGAAAGAATTCCACCTACAAAGCTTCAACAATTAGTGTCCTCAGTTCCCAAACGCTAATTGAGTGTTGTTAAAAGGAAAGGTGATGTAACACAGTGGTAAACATGCCCCTGTCCCAACTTCTTTGGAACGTGTTGCAGGCATCAAATTCAAAATGAGTGAATATTTGCAAAAAATAATAAAAGGTTTATCCATTTGAACATTAAATATTGTGTCTTTGTAGTGTATTCAAGTGAATATAGGTTGAAAAGGATTTGCAAATCATCGTATTCTGTTTTTACACAATGTCCCAACTTCATTGGAATTGAGCTATACACACACACACACACACACACACACACACACACACACACACACACACACACACACATATAGCTGTTGTTGGAAGAAAACAAATATATCTCCAAAACTTACAGGAGAAGAGAAAAAACCTACTTTACTTTTAATGTAAGTCAATGGAATGCAAGTCATTCTGGGTCATTTCTTTTAGTCCATTCATCATGACATTTACACACAATTTAAAAGGGTTACAGGTATTTTAAAATTATGGAAAAAACTGAAAAACGTCAAAAAAGAGATATGAGGTTTTGATCCGACAACAGCGTTATATGTTATATAACCATTATACCAGCATGCCCCAAATATAACACGTTAATACTCTTTTCCTGTGTACAGAGTTGCAGTCGGAAGTAAATTTGAAGGCGCGCACATCAGAATGTAATGAGTTAATGAGTTAAAAGCCAAAAAGAGAGAGTGGAAAAAAAGCCAGTCTTTTAGGGTTAGCTGTTGGCCATTAGCTTAGCATGGAAACAAACCAGGTTTCCATGCACACCATCTACAGCAAGCCATGGGAGATAGGCGGATGTAATCGGACATCGTCGCGGACTGACAAGCAACCTAATGGCTTTTGGAACACAAGAATTGTTAAGAAGCGGCCCTTTAACTCGCTCGGTTACACACTGTGATGTACACCACGGCTCTTCACCTGAGAGCACGGACCGAAAAATAAATCACTGTTGTCGGAAGAAAACCTTGCATCTCCAAAATGGTAACTTTACAGGAGAAGGAAAAAACCTGCTTTAATTTTAATGCAAGTCAATGGAACCAGAATTTTTTCCAAGTCATTTTGGGCCGTTTCCTTTCATCCACACAATGTAAAAGACAACAGGCAATTTCAAATTATGTCAAAAAATGGAGACACAAGGTTTTCTTCAAACAGCAGCGAAATGCTGGAGTGATGTGGAACTTTGACTTGCCTCAGTGTGACTTACTACTGTGAAACCAACAAGCTAAAAGTGACTGGGTTCTATCTCGGAGCAGCCAAGTCTGCTAGAAGGAAAAAAATTCCTTGTCTACAAAAGAGTCTTCTATATGGTCAGGAAACGGGATCAGAAAAAGATTGCAAATAATATTAAATAATATATACACAATGTTTAACTCACTTTAACTGTTAAAGCATTGGGTTATTAGGAGCTATTAAATCACTTGTCTGAAGTTCCTCCAGCGGGGGGGCTACTAGCATGAAATTCACCATGAATCTACACCAGAAGAAGCATGAATGCATGTGTTTACAGTAATATCTAACAAGCTGACAGGCTTAGCAGTTATCAAAAATGTTGGGTTATTTGGTATTATATTATTAATATGTATATTATAGGTGATAAAAGGTATTAATTTTATCCAAAGATTTATCACTTCAGCGTGCAAACTAAAAATAGAAAAAGAAAGTACAACGAATAGAAAGCAGATCAAAGCAAAGCTGCAGGTGCAGGACTGGATTTAAAAAAAAAAACAAAAACAAACAAACAAAAACAAACAAACAAACACAAAAAAACCTAGTGAACCCAATTCAATTCTGTAACAAACCTGTCCTGAAAAAGCACTCGTGTAATGTTCGGTGTTCGCGTACTTTGAGTATGGGAGCCTAATTCTAGGTGCTCATCTTAAAGTGCTTCAAAGTGCCCACAATTCCCATATTGGTGCATTCCTACTGTATAAAGTTCTATAATATTCATACGATACACACGGTCTGTGGTGAAAAGTGAGCTCAATTAGTCAATTAGTCCACTAAACAAATAACAGTCATAATTGAGTAATCAATTACAGAAATGGCCTTGAGCTGCAGCCCTAATAAGATGAGCGTAAGAAGGATCCTAGAATAGTGAGGTGTGTGTTGTTGATAAAAGTAAATGCCTACAATTTGACTACAGTTCAAATATTATATAAGAGAATAATGCAAACCTGTGGTTCATTAAGTCTGCAAGTGAAAGGCCAGTGTGAAGACAGTTCAGGTAAGAGCTGTGCCCATGTGTGGTGCTGGTGTTACCTGGGACAGGCCTGGGGAGGGTGCAGGGAGGGGTGTGGAGGGGTGAGGGGAGGCGGAGGGAGGTCCTGTCAGAGACTGTGGTGCTTTATTCATTTCATCTGGCTCCGCATCGAGGCTCACCCATCTACTGAGAAAACCTGACAGATACAGATACAGAGAGAGAGAGAGAGAGAGAGAGAGAGAGAGAGAGAGAGAGAGAGAGAGAGAGAGAGAGAGAGAGAGAGAGAGAGAGAGATGCATTTAAATAAATAAATAAAAAAATAAATAAACAAACACACAATCATTGTATAAATATGGCCATCAGATTTCAGCAGACGTTTGACAGGCCTGACATTCTGCGTGAAAAATACCCAGCTCCAAAAAACTGGAGACAGTAGGCAAAACGCAAATAAAACAAAGTTGCTGACTTGAGTTTGAAGACAAACACTACAACGACAAGACATTTAACATTTTATCTCCTCGACACCGTTTTTAGTAATTATAAGCTCATTCTGAAACGGACGCCTGCAACATGCTGGAAAAGGAGCAGTTTAAGACCAGAAAGGTGATGCAATTATACTTATATAAATAAGGAGTTTCCAGGAAAGAACTAGACCTTCATAAATAAAATAAATAAAAAATAATAATAAAAATAATAAATACCATTCTTTACTAGATAAGGGCAAGGACTATTGTTATTTCACTCTTTGCAGAGCATAACACCACCAAAAAATTCCTGGAATCCAAAGAACTCTTTGTGCATAAAGGAAAAGGACAGAAAGCACAAGTGAATATTCGTGACTTTTGACCTCTAAGATGGCACGGCACTAAAAACTGCCATGGCTGAAAACGTGGACTGTGGTTTGATGAGTGAACCTTAAAGATTGTTTACTAGAGTAATGAAAGTCTTGCTCTCTGGGCCAAAGAAGTAAAAGACCATCCAGACTGTTACCAGCATGAAAATCCAAAGCCAGGGTGTGTCACAGTATTGGGGGGATAATAGCGGGTAACATGCTCATCTATGAAGGCACCAATAATGCAGAACACTGCCTTTTAGACGACTTTTTCAGGGACATCTTATTTCAAAACGACAACACCAAGAAATTCTGCATGTGTAACAACAGCACGACTGCATAATCACAGAGTGTTGGTGCTAGACAGGTGTTCCTGCAGTACAAACGTTTTCTCCCAATAAAAACATGTCTTAAGTTCAAAATATAACAATGAAAACCTCAAAGGGTTGCATGGGTGAAGACTTGTATAACAGAAGAATGGCAAAAAATAACATTGGTGTCTTCAGTCCCCAAGTAATTATTAACTTATAGGTAAAAGGAAAGGTGTAATGAAGTGGTAAACATGCTTGTCCCAATGTTTTTTTGGAAAAATACAATAATTAAGAAAACCGGTTTGCAGTGGCATTTCACATAACACGCTTTTTTTTTTTTTAATTAGGTTGGCACCAATTTTGGACTAGTTTCAATTTTCACTACATGGTCTCAAAATCTGATGTAGCATCAATCTGTAGAGTCTATAAGTAAATAATTAACAAATAAAAAAGGTCTTTCTTGCATATTATGGTTGCAACGTGAAGAACCGAGTTTTGGGTACACAACAGGGTCACAACTCTAATCAGAAATTATCCCATTGGAATGCAAGTCTGTAATATATGGAACAATGGTGTCCAATCTTATCTGCAAACGGCCAGTGTGGATGCAGGTTTTCATTCCAACAAACCAAGAGCATGCATGGTAGGTCTGAAAGACAGACAAACTGATTAAACAGATGAAATCGGGTGTGTTGATGCCAATTTGGAATTGGGTAATAAGTAAAGCATTAAATGTATATTTTTAAACATGGCTAAATTAGGATCAAGTAATAATAAAATAACTGCAAGTTGGGAACTACTTGCTAAAATGGTGCTTGGCTCCTTTATGCGCCCTACAAATAAACTGCCTCAAACACTGCAGTGCTGTCTTCAGCTGCTTTGTGGCTACTGATAAGAAGGAGCTAGATTCAAATTTCATCTGAGCTGTCACTGCAGAAGTTAGGCATGCATGTCAGAACCATGAGCCCTGTAGCCTGAAATATTTGTGAAATATTCAAACTCAGTAAATATATTAAAAAAAAAAAAAAAAGACAACGTTTATAAACATCAGGACGCACAGGGCTTATGGTGCTTGGACCCCGATGATTGCCGCTAGTGGCTCCACTTCTCACCTTAGCAAAACTCTAAACCTTGACTTAATACTAACCCTAATTCTTAACCTCAATTCAAAACCTAAACCTAAACCTAAACCTTACCCTTGTCCTAAGCCTAACCCCAACTCAACACTGTTGAGAATCAACTCACTTCAATCAGACAGTTTGTAAATAAATTGATCATCTATAGATTATTATTGGGGGTTAGTCCAATAAAGGGAGACCAAAATGTCCCGAATGAACCTAAAAAAAATGATATTCATTTTTCAGTCACTCACACAGACAGTGACTCACTCTTATTGAGCGGTGGTGGTCCCGGAGGTGGGACGCTGCGTTGCCCTGCTCCAGCTGTCTGTCAGCCTATCGGAGAAAAGAGAGAGAGAAGGCAAAGTTCATAACAGGTCACAAAGAGCAACTACTCTCAAACCATGTTGACCTCCATCCACAGCCCACCTCTTAACAGGTGGAAACAAAGTAAGACCCAGCAGAGCAACCCAAAGAACCGCACGCCCATCAACTCTAGGTCATTCATGTTCACCTATGACTGCTGGGAAACATCACCTGCACAGGTACACTGTTCAGCCGATGTTGATCACCTCTTTAATAAAAAAAAAACATCTGACAGAGATATAATTATGATATTATTGAGCACCTCTGTAAAAATAGTTACTGGCATGCTCTGGACGATGACGACGACGACGACATCAATAAATAAAACAAAGTAAAAACCTTTCAACATAGTTTACAATATCACAGTACTGCATATTTTAAAAATGTCATTCTGAAACATTTTTTTAAACGGAAGTGTGCAATATTTATCATCAAATAATCATAAAAAGTACTCAATATAAATTAAAAAAATGGAAAAACTATCCACATAATGATGCTGACTGTCAGACTCCTGCTGTAGAGCACTGAGACATACGCCAAGACCTATGAAGCAGCTCCATACCTGGTTCAATACTACGTATAAACCCCACAGCAGAACTGCAAAGCATAAAGTGGTCAAATTGTAGATTATTTGCACTAACTGAGACAAAAGTAACAAAATCTGACTGTAAATAACAGCTAATCTGACCACACACTGCAAGACCCCCACAGTCCCTTGTGTTTGTGGGGACAGGGGCATGAGTCACACAGCTTGGGCTTCGCAGTGAAACCATGAGTCAAACCATGAGGACAAGAAAAGGGAAAGAAACCACCACGGAGTATCAATCAACTCGTACACGAAACCGGCTCTCGCTAAAGGATAAGCAGATAACCAATTAATCAAATTTAAAATGGGTCACGCCCCTTTACAAAAGCCACACCTGCAGTGGGAAACCATGGAACCATGACTGTAAGGTCTAGGCCTTCGATTTGGGCCATAAATTATCTGACGGTTAATCTAACCTGTTAGGACTTCTGTTCAGCTCCTGAAGTCCTAACCAATAAGTGAGCTTGCTTAGCTGTAGCTACTTAGTTTCCACTCAGCGTTTCTCACTATATTGAATAAAGTGAATATAAAATTAACGGCAAGCATTTATGAATTCCCCGAAAATATCAGGCCCTCTCTGAAAGCCTAGAAAGCCATGAAGGCCTCCCCCTGCACACCTGAGAGCGGCTGGATGGGATCTAGTCCGACCGCAGCTGTGCTCTATATAGTTCCATAAACTTTTTCACCCCTGGTTTCAATATGCAAAAATATGCCCACATGTCTTTATGCCACTCAAATTTATTCTTGTCCCGGTGAAATCCGGTCATATTTCGGTGTGCCGCCCCTGTATGTCGGCAACACCACATCAGCCTTCAGCTAACTGACTGGTGGAATTAATACAAAAATCCATAATATAAATAAATAAATAAATAAATAAATAAATAAAACATCTTAGAACACATTTAATCTGACTTTTTAATGGAAAAATTTGCTTTAATTCATTCATTTTAAAAGCCTTAATAAGGATCCCAAATGAAGCACTAGGACTTGGTCACCTCAGTTCACATGAAGTCAAGAACACAAGATCATGACCCAAACATAGAGTCCAGCATACTGGCCGCCCCTTACACACAGCAAGGGAGGAGAGAGCACAGTGAAGGCAAACCGGCCTTTCACCACAGCTGTGGCCGGTTACAGAACCGAAAGCCTCAATATGCAAAATAAACCTGTAACAGAATCAGGAACTGAAATGACAAACCATTAAACCACATAA
This sequence comes from Pygocentrus nattereri, assembly GCF_015220715.1. Lineage (NCBI taxonomy): Eukaryota > Metazoa > Chordata > Actinopteri > Characiformes > Serrasalmidae > Pygocentrus > Pygocentrus nattereri. Next base: position 9,618,017 of record NC_051227.1, on the reverse strand, counting down.
TCAGCTGAAAAGTTAAGAAACACTGCTCCCTCCATGTTTTCAGGCCGATTCGCTGGGGCCCGACAGGCGCAAAGCCGTTGTGACGGACACTGATGACCTTAGGCGACAAATATTATTGTCAGTTGTGATTTTATACCAGAGTTGGGCGAAAGGCAATTTATAAAACAGCTTCAAACTGTCTCCAGATATTACAGCGATATGCATTATTACTGGTGTTGTGGGGGTAGGGGTGTCACAATAGACGTCCACAGAGCCGGTTAACGAGAAGCCACTTCTTATTTCGCCCGTTATACCAAAAACAGGGTGCCCCAAGATAGTCCTCCATGAATGGGAGTAAATGGAGCTAAAATGCTAAAAAAACAAACAGTTAAAATAGTTTCTAATCACTTGTCCTGAAGGTTTCTTTAATTCTAGAAAGTAGAAGGATGTATTTCACTAAAAAAAGCAAAGAAATGTCACCTGTACGTTTCCTTTTTTCTACAACCAACGGGTATGGGCAGTGTTACATCTACGGAGTGCCGATTGGTTGGTGAGCGGAGCAGCTCATTGGCTGTTTGTGCTCACCGACGTCATGACATCAGGTGCCATTTCAAACTCCTATAACTCAAGTTTAAAAATGATTGCATTCTTTAACACTGAAAATGTTTAAACATTTATAAACTAAGATTTTGCTCAAATACTCCCCATCAACCCATTCATTTTGGACTCGCTCAGGAGCGCCCTCTAGTGTAGAAATTCTCCTCTCTACATGTCCACAGAAACACAGCGTACAACTGCCAAGCCATCAGTCAATAAATGCCAAACCATCTATATAATAAAGTACTACACGGTTAAACTCACAGGGAGTAAAGCGCTGGTTAGCTTTAAGAGACTAAGATTAAGTCCCATAACGGGGAAATTCCACCTCCGCATTTAACCCATCCGTGAAGTGAAACACCACATACACACTAGTGAGCGCACACACACACACACACACACACACACACACACACACACACACACACACACACACACACACACACACAAGGGTCAGCGAGCACACTTGCCCAGAGCGGGGGGCAGCTCTATCCACAGCGCCCGGGGGGCAGTTGGGGGTTAGGTGTCTTGCTCAAGGACACCTCAGTCATGTGCTGTTGCCTCTGGGGATCGAACCGGCGACCTTCTGGTCACAGGGCCGGTTCCCTGACCTCCAGTCCACGACTGCCGCTAAAAAGGAGGTGCACCGTTCCAATACCAGGTCGATGTGTGGAGCGGATGGAGCAGGACACTCTTCCGTCTCACTGTTCTAAAAACCAATTTAATATGTAGTCCTCATATAGAGGACGCATCAGATATTACACTGATAAACAGATACTACACTTGACCTTAGCCAAAAGGCTGAGAAGCGATCGGCTTAGCCAGCATAGTAACAACTCTGCTCACTACAGATCACGTTAGTCTCTGGCGAACCAAAGCACAGACACACGTTTAGATAGGGATTCAAATCAAAGTCGAGCAAGCGGCGTCGAAGGGACAGATCGCTGAAATTAGCCGAAAAAAGGTGGTCTGTGGTGTTTGGGTCTGTAGTCTGCCTGGCTAACTTGACGTTAGCTTAGCGAGCAAGACTACAAACCCAAACACCACAGTACAGGCTTGACTCTGACCAACTGCTGCTCTGCTGGAACAAGTGTAGATGATGATAACGAAAGACAAACAGAGTAAAAAGCGAGTGGCTGGTGTTGGAGTGACCAAAAGATGAAACTAAACCGGTCATGCAGTTTTTGAGATGTTAGCCTTTGGTTAGCATTATGGTACAGGCTTGGTTCCAGCTAACTAAAGCGAGTGGCTGGTGTTGGAGTGAAAGCTGAACGTGTTTTGAGGGGAGTGCTGCCAAAGGCCTGATGGGAATCTTAGCAACGCTGCTGGGCAGTTATTTCCAGACCAGGCTCCTCTCCCTTGAATGGGGAGAGACCAAAATACTGACGGTTGAATTATAGTTTTAAAAACACTTTGAAATCACTGCCAAAACGTGACAAAAACCTCAATATGGTAACAGGAGAAGGAAACTGTACTAATGTAAGTCAACAGAACCAGAGTTGTTTCTATAATTTCGGGATGTTTCTTTTGGTCCATTTGTCATGAAATTCACAAATAATGTAAAAAATACAGGAATTTTCAGATTACGTCAAAAACTTTTTTGGGCTGTTCTGACTACATCACTTGCGCAGATCTCCATAACGAGGTGGCTTCCTCCGCAAACAGACAACATGTTGAACGTTACAAGCTTTCCCACTCATATTTCAACCACTGGCCCGTCTCCTCCTTTATAACATCTCTGGTGCCACTCTTAGCCATCGCTGGGTCTTTCAGAGGTGCTTTCAGAGCCCACCTATCAGTCAGCTCCTACACCAATCAGTTGCAGCAAAAATACTTATATGCCCCATACAGTAATTACGGTAATACTTTATATAAAAAGTGGAGATGGTTTAAAAGTATTAAAAAACACTGACCAACTCTATTTAGCATGTTATCAGATAAAAATCGTCTTCTGAGGGGTCTGAGAAATCAAATGATCTCCGTGACCAGATCAGGGTTGCCAGGTAGCATAAAAAGGCTACTTGCCATGACAATTATTGATTATTAATTGGTTATATTCATGTCTTTAGTAAGTACTTTAAGCGTTTCACTTATAAAATGAGGATAATAAAAATAATAATAAAACTATAAAATGAAAATGACATCTGTAATTTAATCAATAAAGTGAAATGACAAATGAGCTTTCCTTATTTGTACCGAAAAATTTTAAATATTCAAAATTATGCAAAAGATTAGGCGCCCCTGGCCAAATTACATGCTTTATTTTGCAAGTAAGTTAATACAACCTCTACAAAGAACAGTTCTGTGCATTTTAACGCACTGTTATTGCTTATTTTCTGAATTTAACATATTGGGGGGGGGGGGGGGTAAATAAATAAATAAATAAATAAAAACAAAAATGCAACCATTGTTTTTTTCCCCCCTCAATATGTTCCAATATGTTATATTACAACATTAGAAATCAGCCACTTTTGGGGAAAAAAAAAAGCAGTTCACTTTCCAGAAGTTCACTGCCTTGCACATGGGGGGTGGGGGGTCGGCGAGTTCAGTCGAAGTGTTGCATAATCTCAAAATATACCTAAGAACAACCCCCCAGCCCCAACACACACACACACACACACACACACACACACACACGTATGTGGTCACAGCTCAAATCACATCCGTGCCTCTTTGGGAGTTTGAACATGGCATGTATGCGATGGGAGACCTTTGGAGCCCGTTGCCATTGGTAACACAGCTGAAACATGAGCCTGCGGTCTGTAATGCGATGGTCATGTGTCGGTGACTAACACGTCGCAAACACCCAGAAACCCCGATGAGTGTTCAGAGGTACATGTATGAATTAATTCCAATGTAGACACAGTAGGGAAGATAAAGTTCTGACCTGCTTATTTACAGAAAAGTATTTCCTTACTTTTCCTACAAACCCAGTTCCAACAAAATGCTAATAAAAACAGAGCAATGATTAGTGAATTTTGTTATATTTTCAGTGTATTAAATTGAATTAATTCTGTATTAAATTGAAAACAGGACAAAAATCCAATATTTGATTTTCCTTTATGAACTTGTTTCTTTGAGAATAGGCACCTATTCCTAATAAGATGCCTGTAACATATCCCAGTTTAGCAACTGCACTCTCTGGTTACACTGTTGTAACAAGCAGAATTTTATTTTTTTTTTTGGTGCTGCCATGTTGAAATAAGCATGAATGTCCCAGAAAAAGATGGCCTCCACCTCCAGCCTCACCCCGGTACCATGACAGACCCCAGCCTTTTAACTTTACACTGGTAATAATCTGGATAGTCCTTTACTTCTTTGGCCCAAAGAAAACAACATTTATTACTTCCATAAACAATCTGAAAGGTTGCCTCGTCAGACGAGGATACACATTTCCACTGTGCATCAGTCTGTTTCAGAGGAGCTTGAGCCCAGAGAAGGTGGCAGCATTTCTTGACACCGGTTTCCACTGTGCATCAGTCCGTTTCAGAGGAGCCTGAGCCCAGAGAGGGCAGCATTTCTTGATACCGGCTTCCACCATGCATTATATAAACTCCACCTGAAATCGGTGGAGGCAGCGACAAACTGTGCTTAATGACAATGGTTTGCCAAAGAATTTCCGAACCCACACAGTGATATCCAACTTTTCTGGAGTGTACTGCTTTGCTTAAATACTGCTTTTGTTTGAATATCAGTCAAAGTGGATTTACAAATCAATGTGCATTTCACATACTATTCCAGCACTTCTAGAATCAGGTTTACATTGTCTGCATTACAACAACAGTGAAAACAACAACAAAGTAGTAGTTAGTACACTGGTTGACAGTGTTGTACCACTACGCCACAAATGGGGGCAGATAATGCGACAGCTGAGAACATGCCAACGTTAAGCTTTTAGCTGAACCAAGGCCATTTCAGAAACGTTTCAAATGAAAATATAGCAGTTCTTCAATCACACATGAGCTCCTGTGATGGAACGGCATAGAATACAGTTCTCAGGTTGGGTATGTTTTATATGGATTCTGTCAGTGTCCAGCTGTCGGTCAGTTACTTTGCCAAATTTGCCATCCCTAAAACCAATTAAACAATCAAATGGTCACAAATTTGATTTATTGAATTGTTACCCAAAGAACCAAAATCAGATGATATTACACCACAAGTCAGGCCACTGTGTGGTCATGAACACCACTCTGAACACCTCACAACACAAGCAAAACAATCGGGAAACATCCAGTCAATATCACCGAGTGACACAAATCACAACTACCACCTCCACCACCACATCAGCAGAACCGTCACAGTCATGGGGGAGGACCTATAATGAAAACTCCAGGCCGGTGCTGAACCCTGGAGGATATAAATTAGCCATATCAGCTGCAGCTGTACTTTCTCCCTGAATGAAGGTCTCCAAAGTGCTTCGCCGTAACATCTGGCTGCCGTCCAAAACGAGTCTGTTCATGTGGAATATGAGGTTCCTGTTCATCCATAACCAACTTCCAAGTAATCAAAGCTGCTCTGTATTGGATTAATTACTGACTGACACACTGCACACACACACACTTCCCACGTTCTGTCACAGATTCAGTCACGTTACAACCTGCTAATAATATTCCGTAATTTATAGTACTGTGCAAAAGTCAGAGACCACCTATCCTAAATAGAACAGAAGAGAACAGAATTCAGAACCATTGACCAACCATGCTTTGGAATTAGAATTAGCGGACACTAGGGGGCAGTGGGCACACTTGCATGGGGTGGTGGGCAGCCCTATCCGCAGCGCCTGGGGAGCAGTTGGGGGTTAGGTGTCTTGCTCAAGGACACCTCAGTCACACACTGACGGCTCTGAGGTTCGAATCGGTAACCTTCCAGTGACCGGGCTGGTTCCCTCCAGCCCACGACTGAATATGATATGTATGTACAGAGAGAGAGAGAGAGAGAGAGAGAGAGAGAGAGAGAGAGAGAGAGAGAGAGAGAGAGAGAGAGAGAGAGAGAGAGACATTGTCGCCCACTGAAAAGGGGCTACAGCAGCACCTGGATCTGCTGGAGCAGTACTTTCAGAACTGGGCCCTGACAGTAAACCCAAACAAATCTAAAGTCAGAAAGCCAGATCACAGGAAAGCTGATATATGTTCAGTCTAGGAGACAGTGCCCTTGATCAAACCCTTTAATGATTACCTGGGACTGAAGATCAGCACCTCAGGAAGCTTCAGTCTGGCAGTGAAGGCACTGAAAGAAAAGGCCTGCAGGGCCTCGACTCAATCAGGGACCATTCCACAAGATTAATGTCCCAGTTAGAATCTGGACGAAGATCTCTAACAGCGCAGTCCTGCCCATCGCGCTGTATGGTAGTGAAGTCTGGGGTCCACTCAGTCATCGTGACTACACTAGATGGGACAAGCATCCCACTGAAGTCCTGCATGCAGAATTTTACAGAACGATTTTAAACGTCCAGAGAAAAACACCAGCGAACGCACGCGGGGCTGAATTAGGCCGATTCCCTCTAATCATGAACATTGAAAAAAAGAACACTAAAATTTTGGATGCACCTTAAATCAAGTCCCAAAACAACCCTGCAGTTTCAGGCACTCCAATCCCAGGAGCTGAACCCTGAAAAGAGCCCCTGTGTCAGCTGGTACAGAGACTGACCACCTCACTGACCCCCAACAACCCAAACTCTCTGACCAGCACCGCTTCCCAAACACCAATCAGAGTAAACCAAATTATTACACAAAGCAAAAATACCTACCGGGAACATCAGAAACACCAAACTCACTCACAAAACAGACTGACCTGCTTTCTGGCTCTAAAACACGAATACAGACTAGCTGAATATCTTATTACTGACCAAGATACAAAGACAGATCCTCACCACATACAGGCTCAGTGACCACAGCCTGGCCATCGAGAGAGGCAGATTTAAAAAGTCCTGGCTAGTGAGAGAGGAGAGAGCGCATGAACACTGCAGGACAGGTGAGGTAGAGACAGGAGACAGCACATGAACACTGCAGGACAGGTGAGATAAAGACAGAGGAGAGAGCGCGTGAACACTGCAGGACAGGTGAGGTAGAGACAGAGGAGACAGCACGTGGTCGCTGCAGGACAGGTGAGGTAGAGACAGAGGAGAGAGCGCATGGACGCTACAGGACAGGTGAGGTAGAGACAGAGGAAAGAGCGCATGGACGCTGCAGGACAGGTGAGGTAGAGACAGAAGAGAGCGCGTGGACGCTGCAGGACAGGTGAGGTAGAGACAGGAGAGAGCGTGTGGTCGCTGCAGGACAGGTGAGGTAGAGACAGAGGAGAGAACGCGTGGACGCTGCAGGACAGGTGAGGTAGAGACAGAGGAGACAGCACACGAACACTGCAGGACAGGCGACGTAGAGACAGAGGAGAGAACGCGTGGACGCTGCAGGACAGGTGAGGTAGAGACAGAGGAGAGAGCGCGTGGACGCTGCAGGACAGGTGAGGTAGAGACAGAGAAGAGAGCGCGTGGACGCTGCTGGACAGGTGAGGTAAAGACAGGACAGGTGAGGTAGAGACAGAGGAGAGAGTGTGTGGTCACTGCAGGACAGGTGAGGTAGAGACAGAGGTGCACTTCCTACTAAACTGCCCAAAATATGAGGCCATTAGAAATAAATATTTTAAAGAATCTGAAAAACAGATAAACGACTTCAAGATGCTGGGAGATGAAGATAAATTAGCAGGTTATATTAGAAGAGGGTCCAGCAGCGTCCACTGCAGCCAGATGTGTGTACGAGTGCCATTCACTCCAGGACAGTGGACAGTGAGTGACCACCACACCACAGCCTTTACCCAGTGTCACATGGGTAAAAGGACATGTCCTTTTTCTCTCCCTTCTTAATCACACTAATATATTTCATAATTATTTTTTTCCGGTGTGAACTACACACACACACACACACACACACACACACACACACACACACACACCAGGCTGTGTTTTATTGTGCCATATACTTTATATTATTAATTGATGACCAACACTCCACTTAATGATTAAATTATCATATATTACCCTTGGTTCGTATTTTGTTTGACCATTATTATTTTTTTATTGTTAACTTTTGATATACAGATCATTTTTCTTGAGCTTTGACAATAAAATGTATACGTCATGTCAGTAAAGCAAATTTGAATTTGAGACACAGAGACAGAGAGAGAGACAGACAGAGAAAGAGAGACAGACAGACCGAGAAAGAGAGAGAGACAGACAGATAAAGAGAGAGAAAGAGAGAGAAAGAGAGAGAGACAGACAGATAAAGAGAGAGAGAGAGAAAGAGAGACACCGACTAGCTGTGCTGCTCCAGTAAGGCAGTGTGGCAGATGGAGCCCCATGTGAACTCTGCGCGCATGCGCCGTTTGAACAGATGCCGGTTTCAGAGCGCCGTTCTGAGAGAAATCCGCCCCATTAACACACAGCGGAGCCGCTCAGACAGCGCCGGGGACATCACCCTTCAGCACACACTCACACGGCGCTCCGGTGCGAACCGAGGGCCATTTAACAGAACCGGAGAAGCTAGAACCCCCTCCCCGGCCGGTTAGCCTGTGAGCTAAGGCAGCCGGCGCTAGCCCGTCTGGCTCCACACGGCCTCCAGCCACTCGGTCTGTTGACGTGTCATCTCAGAAAGTCCAAATTACTCCCAAACGCCCAGAAACACACAGGACACCACCGCTCTGACTGTAAACCAGAGAAGATCGGGCACGTCCAACTACCATAACAACCCCAACTAGCCAGATTAGTTTCTGCTTCAGATTCGCTTTCGGTCGACAAAACCTCCAATTCCACAGCTTAAGCCTTGCCATACACAGCATAACAACCAGGAGAGCAGATCTAGACAATGTTTACAACTTTTGGGATGATGCAGCGCACAAGTAAACATCGTCGGAGCCGAAACAAACAAATAATCGACCAGATTAATCGGTTAAACCGTGTCTCAAATCACGAAACCAGCCACAAGTAACCAAAACAGCAGCTCCGTGACCGGTTTTAACACATTAAACGGACATACGGAGGGACGGGACCTCACTGCTACCTACAACATGCTAAATGATAAAAATACGAACAATAAAATCGGACCAGTGTCACGATGGGAGGTGTTCCCAGCATTGCTGACAGCGTATGTGCATTCTGGAAAACCAGGCAGGCTTTAACAGCCTTGACACAGCTCTATTTGGGGGGGTTAGGCTTGTAGGCTGGGCCTGAGCTGGACTTCCAACCAAAATCCCCTCATATGAGCTAAAAACAGAACCTTTTGTTCACCCCAAGCTCCGCAGGCAAATTCGGCAGAAGTAGATTCGTGTTTGTTTGTTTGTTTACATGCGATTAAAGACTAATCGAGCCAAGAGAAGACTGTTAATCGACTCTGTCTGAGCCTAAAACAGCCCAACAGCACCTGACTTGTAGATCTACGACGAGTAAACAGACGATAAAGGCATTAAAGCAGCATTAAAACCATACGTGGCTTGTTGTCAGTGGCGAATACGGCGATTATTCGTCCAGAAGCTCCACCGGAGCGTCGGTTAGCTTAGCTTTGCTAACCGGCTCTCAGCGTTATTGCTTACTCACTACTTAGTAAGCCATAAACCGACGTGACACGCGGTCCAAATGCGGCGAATGCCTTCTGCGCTACGTGCCATTAAACACAGCTGGCAGATATCCCAGCTTCTTCTTCCAATCTCCCCGGTCCACCTTAAACTGCGCAGCAGATCCATGTAACTGCTGCGCAGTTTAAGGTGGAACGGGTAAATTCGGGCGAGTAGACGGCCGGACCTTGTGTCGTGTGCGTGCGGAGCCTCACTCGGTTCTCGCCCGTCGGTCCCGCCGCTGTCCGAGCGCAGAGCTGGTCTCCGGTCCGTTAATCGGGAGGGTCTGGTCAGCGGAGCGGAGCGGAGCGTTCACTCTAACTCGCGTTGCCGAGGAGCATCGCGGCTGAAAACAACCAGCGCGGGGCTCCTGAGCGCAGAGGGGTCCTTACACACGGCTCGGGGAGTCGGGCAGCAGGCGGAGCAGCGCCGTGTCCGACAACAAAACCCGCTTTATTTACTCCAAACAGCGGCGCAGATCCGCGATGGCGCTTCTCTCTCCTTCAGTCCGCAGGACCGGACACAATCCCTCCCGCCGGAAACCCGGGAGACAGCTTCCGGTTTAATGATGCGAGGAATTCCCTGTCACGTGGCAGACTGAAAGAGAGAGATACTGACACGATATGATACTGACACTGACACGATATGATACTGATACTGACACTGACACGATATGATACTGATACTGACACGATATGATACTGACACTGACACGATATGATACTGACACGATATGATACTGATACGATCTGATACTGACACTGATACGATATGATACTGACACTGACACGATATGTTACTGATACTGACACTGACACGATATGATACTGATACTGACACGATATGATACTGACACTGACACGATATGATACTGACACGATATGATACTGATACGATCTGATACTGACACTGATACGATATGATACTGATACGATATGATACTGACACGATATGATACTGACACTGACACGATATGATACTGACACGATATGATACTGATACGATCTGATACTGACACTGATACGATATGATACTGATACGATATGATACTGACACGATATGATACTGACACTGACACGATATGATACTGATACTGATACAATATGATACTGATGCTGACACTGATACGATATGATATGATACTGATACTGACACTGATACGATATGATACTGACACGATATGATACTGATACGATCTGATACTGACACTGATACGATATGATACTGATACGATATGATACTGACACGATATGATACTGACACTGACACGATCTGATACTGACACTGATACGATATGATACTGATACGATATGATACTGACACGATATGATACTGACACTGACACGATATGATACTGATACTGATACGATATGATACTGACACTGATACGATATGATACTGATACGATATGATACTGACACTGACACGATAGGATACTGATACTGACACTGACACGATATGATACTGACAATGACACGATATGATACGGATACTGACACGATATGATACTGATACTGACACTGACACGATATGATACTGACACTGACACGATATGATACTGATACTGACACTGACACTGACACGATATGATACTGACACGATATGATGCTGATACTGACACTGATACGATATGATACTGACACTGACACGATATGATACTGATACTGACACTGACACGATATGATACTGATACTGACACTGACACGATATGATACTGACACGATATGATGCTGATACTGACACTGATACGATATGATACTGACACTGACACGATATGATACTGATACGATCTGATACTGACACTGATACGATATGATACTGATACGATATGATGCTGATACTGACACTGATACGATATGATACTGACACTGACACGATATGATACTGATACTGACACTGATACTGATACTGACACTGACACGATATGATACTGATACGATCTGATACTGACACTGATACGATATGATACTGACACTGACACGATATGATACTGATACTGACACTGACACGATATGATACTGATACTGACACAGACACGATATGATACTGATACTGACACTGACACGATATGATACTGACACGATATGATGCTGATACTGACACTGACACGATATGATACTGATACTGATTCTGATACTGACACTGACACTGACACTGATACGATATGATACTGATACGATATGATACTGATACTGACACTGATACGATATGATACTGATACGATATGATACTGACACTGACACTGACACTATATGATACTGATACTGACACTGACACGATATGATACTGATACTGATACTGATACTGACACTGATACTGATACTGATACTGACACTGATACGATATGATACTGATACTGACACTGATACGATATGATACTGACACGATATGATACTGATACGATCTGATACTGACACTGATACGATATGATACTGATACTGATACGATATGATACTGACACTGATACGATATGATACTGATACGATATGATACTGACACTGACACGATATGATACTGATACTGACACTGACAGGATATGATACTGACACTGACACGATATGATACTGATACGATCTGATACTGACACTGATACGATATGATACTGATACGATATGATGCTGATACTGACACTGATACGATATGATACTGACACTGACACGATATGATACTGATACTGACACTGACACGATATGATACTGACACGATATGATACTGATACTGACACAGACACGATATGATACTGATACTGACACTGACACGATATGATACTGATACGATATGATGCTGATACTGACACTGATACGATATGATACTGACACTGACACGATATGATACTGATACTGACACTGACACGATATGATACTGACACTGATACGATATGATACTGACACTGACACGATATGATACTGATACTGACACTGACACGATATGATACTGACATGATATGATGCTGATACTGACACTGACACGATATGATACTGATACTGATTCTGATACTGACACTGACACTGACACTGATACAATATGATACTGATACTGACACTGATACGATATGATACTGATACGATATGATACTGACACTGACACTGACACTATATGATACTGATACTGACACTGACACGATATGATACTGATACTGACACTGATACTGATACTGACACTGACACGATATGATACTGATACGATCTGATACTGACACTGATACGATATGATACTGACACTGACACGATATGATACTGATACTGACACTGACACTGACACGATATGATACTGACACGATATGATGCTGATACTGACACTGATACGATATGATACTGACACTGACACGATATGATACTGATACTGACACTGACACGATATGATACTGATACTGACACTGACACGATATGATACTGACACGATATGATGCTGATACTGACACTGATACGATATGATACTGAAACTGACACGATATGATACTGATACGATCTGATACTGACACTGATACGATATGATACTGATACGATATGATGCTGATACTGACACTGATACGATATGATACTGACACTGACACGATATGATACTGATACTGACACTGATACTGATACTGACACTGACACGATATGATACTGATACGATCTGATACTGACACTGATACGATATGATACTGACACTGACACGATATGATACTGATACTAACACTGACACGATATGATACTGATACTGACACAGACACGATATGATACTGATACTGACACTGACACGATATGATACTGACACGATATGATGCTGATACTGACACTGACACGATATGATACTGATACTGATTCTGATACTGACACTGACACTGACACTGATACGATATGATACTGACACGATATGATGCTGATACTGACACTGACACGATATGATACTGATACTGATTCTGATACTGACACTGACACTGACACTGATACGATATGATACTGATACGATATGATACTGATACTGACACTGATACGATATGATACTGATACGATATGATACTGACACTGACACTGACACTATATGATACTGATACTGACACTGACACGATATGATACTGATACTGATACTGACACTGATACTGATACTGACACTGATACGATATGATACTGATACTGACACTGATACGATATGATACTGATACAATACGATATGATACTTATACTGATACTGATACGATATGATACTGATACTGATACTGACACTGATACGATACGATATGATACTGATACTGACACTGATACGATATGATACTGACACGATATGATACTGATACGATCTGATACTGACACTGATACGATATGATACTGATACGATATGATACTGACACGATATGATACTGACACTGACACGATATGATACTGATACTGATACGATATGATACTGACACTGATACGATATGATACTGATACGATATGATACTGACACTGACACAATATGATACTGATACTGACACTGACAGGATATGATACTGACACTGACACGATATGATACTGATACGATCTGATACTGACACTGATACGATATGATACTGATACGATATGATGCTGATACTGACACTGATACGATATGATACTGACACTGACACGATATGATACTGATACTGACACTGACACGATATGATACTGACACGATATGATACTGATACTGACACAGACACGATATGATACTGATACTGACACTGACACGATATGATACTGATACGATATGATGCTGATACTGACACTGATACGATATGATACTGACACTGACACGATATGATACTGATACTGACACTGACACGATATGATACTGACACTGATACGATATGATACTGACACTGACACGATATGATACTGATACTGACACTGACACGATATGATACTGACATGATATGATGCTGATACTGACACTGACACGATATGATACTGATACTGATTCTGATACTGACACTGACACTGACACTGATACGATATGATACTGATACTGACACTGATACGATATGATACTGATACGATATGATACTAACACTGACACTGACACTATATGATACTGATACTGACACTGACACGATATGATACTGATACTGACACTGATGCTGATACTGACACTGACACGATATGATACTGATACGATCTGATACTGACACTGATACGATATGATACTGACACTGACACGATATGATACTGATACTGACACTGACACGATATGATACTGACACTGATACGATATGATACTGACACTGACACGATATGATACTGATACTGACACTGACACGATATGATACTGACATGATATGATGCTGATACTGACACTGACACGATATGATACTGATACTGATTCTGATACTGACACTGACACTGACACTGATACAATATGATACTGATACTGACACTGATACGATATGATACTGATACGATATGATACTGACACTGACACTGACACTATATGATACTGATACTGACACTGACACGATATGATACTGATACTGACACTGATACTGATACTGACACTGACACGATATGATACTGATACGATCTGATACTGACACTGATACGATATGATACTGACACTGACACGATATGATACTGATACTGACACTGACACTGACACGATATGATACTGACACGATATGATGCTGATACTGACACTGATACGATATGATACTGACACTGACACGATATGATACTGATACTGACACTGACACGATATGATACTGATACTGACACTGACACGATATGATACTGACACGATATGATGCTGATACTGACACTGATACGATATGATACTGACACTGACACGATATGATACTGATACGATCTGATACTGACACTGATACGATATGATACTGATACGATATGATGCTGATACTGACACTGATACGATATGATACTGACACTGACACGATATGATACTGATACTGACACTGATACTGATACTGACACTGACACGATATGATACTGATACGATCTGATACTGACACTGATACGATATGATACTGACACTGACACGATATGATACTGATACTAACACTGACACGATATGATACTGATACTGACACAGACACGATATGATACTGATACTGACACTGACACGATATGATACTGACACAATATGATGCTGATACTGACACTGACACGATATGATACTGATACTGATTCTGATACTGACACTGACACTGACACTGATACGATATGATACTGATACGATATGATACTGATACTGACACTGATACGATATGATACTGATACGATATGATACTGATACTGACACTGACACTATATGATACTGATACTGACACTGACACGATATGATACTGATACTGATACTGACACTGATACTGATACTGACACTGATACGATATGATACTGATACTGACACTGATACGATATGATACTGATACAATACGATATGATACTTATACTGATACTGATACGATATGATACTGATACTGATACTGACACTGATACGATACGATATGATACTGATACTGACACTGATACGATATGATACTGACACGATATGATACTGATACGATCTGATACTGACACTGATACGATATGATACTGATACGATATGATACTGACACGATATGATACTGACACTGACACGATATGATACTGATACTGATACGATATGATACTGACACTGATACGATATGATACTGATACGATATGATACTGACACTGACACGATATGATACTGATACTGACACTGACAGGATATGATACTGACACTGACACGATATGATACTGATACGATCTGATACTAACACTGACACGATATGATACTGATACTGACACAGACACGATATGATACTGATACTGACACTGACACGATATGATACTGACACGATATGATGCTGATACTGACACTGACACGATATGATACTGATACTGATTCTGATACTGACACTGACACTGACACTGATACGATATGATACTGATACGATATGATACTGATACTGACACTGATACGATATGATACTGATACGATATGATACTGACACTGACACTGACACTATATGATACTGATACTGACACTGACACGATATGATACTGATACTGATACTGACACTGATACTGATACTGACACTGATACGATATGATACTGATACTGACACTGATACGATATGATACTGATACAATACGATATGATACTTATACTGATACTGATACGATATGATACTGATACTGATACTGATACTGACACTGATACGATACGATATGATACTGATACTGACACTGATACGATATGATACTGACACGATATGATACTGATACGATCTGATACTGACACTGATACGATATGATACTGATACGATATGATACTGACACGATATGATACTGACACTGACACGATATGATACTGATACTGATACGATATGATACTGACACTGATACGATATGATACTGATACGATATGATACTGACACTGACACGATATGATACTGATACTGACACTGACAGGATATGATACTGACACTGACACGATATGATACTGATACGATCTGATACTGACACTGATACGATATGATACTGATACGATATGATGCTGATACTGACACTGATACGATATGATACTGACACTGACACGATATGATACTGATACTGACACTGACACGATATGATACTGACACGATATGATACTGATACTGACACAGACACGATATGATACTGATACTGACACTGACACGATATGATACTGATACGATATGATGCTGATACTGACACTGATACGATATGATACTGACACTGACACGATATGATACTGATACTGACACTGACACGATATGATACTGACACTGATACGATATGATACTGACACTGACACGATATGATACTGATACTGACACTGACACGATATGATACTGACATGATATGATGCTGATACTGACACTGACACGATATGATACTGATACTGATTCTGATACTGACACTGACACTGACACTGATACGATATGATACTGATACTGACACTGATACGATATGATTCTGATACGATATGATACTAACACTGACACTGACACTATATGATACTGATACTGACACTGACACGATATGATACTGATACTGACACTGATGCTGATACTGACACTGACACGATATGATACTGATACGATCTGATACTGACACTGATACGATATGATACTGACACTGACACGATATGATACTGATACTGACACTGACACGATATGATACTGACACGATATGATACTGATACTGACACAGACACGATATGATACTGATACTGACACTGACACGATATGATACTGACACTGACACGATATGATACTGATACTGACACTGACACGATATGATACTGACACGATATGATACTGATACTGACACAGACACGATATGATACTGATACTGACACTGACACGATATGATACTGACACGATATGATGCTGATACTGACACTGACACGATATGATACTGATACTGATTCTGATACTGACACTGACACTGACACTGATACGATATGATACTGATACGATATGATACTGATACTGACACTGATACGATATGATACTGATACGATATGATACTGACACTGACACTGACACTATATGATACTGATACTGACACTGACACGATATGATACTGATACTGATACTGACACTGATACTGATACTGACACTGATACGATATGATACTGATACTGACACTGATACGATATGATACTGATACAATACGATATGATACTTATACTGATACTGATACGATATGATACTGATACTGACACTGATACGATACGATATGATACTGATACTGACACTGATACGATATGATACTGACACGATATGATACTGATACGATCTGATACTGACACTGATACGATATGATACTGATACGATATGATACTGACACTGACACGATATGATACTGACACTGACACGATATGATACTGATACTGATACGATATGATACTGACACTGATACGATATGACACTGATACGATATGATACTGACACTGACACGATATGATACTGATACTGACACTGACAGGATCTGATACTGACACTGACACGATATGATACTGATACGATATGATGCTGATACTGACACTGATACGATATGATACTGACACTGACACGATATGATACTGATACTGACACTGACACGATATGATACTGACACGATATGATACTGATACTGACACAGACACGATATGATACTGATACTGACACGATATGACACTGACACGATATGATACTGATACTGACACTGACACGATATGATACTGACACTGATACGATATGATACTGACACTGACACGATATGATACTGATACTGACACTGACACGATATGATACTGACATGATATGATGCTGATACTGACACTGACACGATATGATACTGATACTGATACTGATTCTGATACTGACACTGACACTGACACTGATACGATATGATACTGATACGATATGATACTGATACTGACACTGATACGATATGATACTGATACGATATGATACTGACACTGACACTGACACTATATGATACTGATACTGACACTGACACGATATGATACTGATACTGATACTGACACTGACACTGATACGATATGATACTGATACGATATGATACTGATACTGACACTGATACGATACGATACGATACGATATGATACTGATACTGACACTGATACGATACGATATGATACTGATACTGACACTGATACGATATGATATGATACTGACACGATATGATACTGATATGATCTGATACTGACACTGATACGATATGATACTGATACGATATGATACTGACACGATATGATACTGACACGATATGATACTGACACTGACACGATATGATACTGATACTGATACGATATGATACTGACACTGATACGATATGATACTGATACGATATGATACTGACACTGACACGATATGATACTGATACTGACACTGACACGATATGATACTGACACGATATGATACTGATACTGACACGATATGATACTGATACTGACACTGACACGATATGATACTGACACGACATGATGCTGATACTGACACTGACACGATATGATACTGATACTGACACTGACACTGATACGATATGATACTGATACGATATGATACTGACACTGATACGATATGATACTGACACTGATACGATATGATACTGATACGATATGATACTGATACTGACACTGACACTATATGATACTGATACTGACACTGACACGATATGATACTGATACTGATACTGACACTGACACTGATACGATATGATACTGATACGATATGATACTGATACTGACACTGATACGATATGATACTGATACGATACGATACTTATACTGATACTGATACGATATGATACTGATACTGATACTGACACTGATATGATACGATATGATACTGATACTGACACTGATACGATATGATACTGACACGATATGATACTGATACGATCTGATACTGACACTGATACGATATGATACTGATACGATATGATACTGACACGATATGATACTGACACTGACACGATATGATACTGATACTGACACGATATGATACTGATACTGATACGATATGATACTGAAACTGATACGATATGATACTGACACTGACACGATATGATACTGATACTGACACTGACAGGATATGATACTGACACTGACACGATATGATACTGATACTGACACTGACACGATATGATACTGATACTGACACTGACATGATATGATACTGACACGATATGATGCTGATACTGACACTGACACGATATGATACTGATACTGATACTGATACTGATACTGATACTGACACTGACACTGATACGATATGATACTGATACGATATGATACTGATATGATACGATATGATACTGATACTGACACTGATATGATATGATACTGATACTGACACTGATACGATATGATACTGATACTGACACAGACACGATATGATACTGATACTGACACGATATGACACTGACACGATATGATACTGATACTGACACTGACACGATATGATACTGACACTGATACAATATGATACTGACACTGACACGATATGATACTGATACTGACACTGACACGATATGATACTGACATGATATGATGCTGATACTGACACTGACACGATTTGATACTGATACTGATTCTGATACTGACACTGACACTGATACGATATGATACTGATACGATATGATACTGATACTGACACTGATACGATATGATACTGATACGATATGATACTGACACTGACACTGACACTATATGATACTGATACTGACACTGACACGATATGATACTGATACTGATACTGACACTGACACTGATACGATATGATACTGATACGATATGATACTGATACTGACACTGATACGATATGATACTGATACAATACGATATGATACTTATACTGATACTGATACGATATGATACTGATACTGACACTGATACGATACGATACGATATGATACTGATACTGACACTGATACGATACGATATGATACTGATACTGACACTGATACGATATGATATGATACTGACACGATATGATACTGATATGATCTGATACTGACACTGATACGATATGATACTGATACGATATGATACTGACACGATATGATACTGACACGATATGATACTGACACTGACACGATATGATACTGATACTGATACGATATGATACTGACACTGATACGATATGATACTGATACGATATGATACTGACACTGACACGATATGATACTGATACTGACACTGACACGATATGATACTGACACGATATGATACTGATACTGACACGATATGATACTGATACTGACACTGACACGATATGATACTGACACGACATGATGCTGATACTGACACTGACACGATATGATACTGATACTGACACTGACACTGATACGATATGATACTGATACGATATGATACTGACACTGATACGATATGATACTGACACTGATACGATATGATACTGATACGATATGATACTGATACTGACACTGACACTATATGATACTGATACTGACACTGACACTGATACGATATGATACTGATACGATATGATACTGATACTGACACTGATACGATATGATACTGATACGATACGATACTTATACTGATACTGATACGATATGATACTGATACTGACACTGATATGATACGATATGATACTGATACTGACACTGATACGATATGATACTGACACGATATGATACTGATACGATCTGATACTGACACTGATACGATATGATACTGATACGATATGATACTGACACGATATGATACTGACACTGACACGATATGATACTGATACTGACACGATATGATACTGATACTGATACGATATGATACTGAAACTGATACGATATGATACTGACACTGACACGATATGATACTGATACTGACACTGACAGGATATGATACTGACACTGACACGATATGATACTGATACTGACACTGACATGATATGATACTGACACGATATGATGCTGATACTGACACTGACACGATATGATACTGATACTGATACTGATACTGACACTGACACTGATACGATATGATACTGATACGATATGATACTGATATGATACGATATGATACTGATACTGACACTGATATGATATGATACTGATACTGACACTGATACGATATGATACTGATACTGACACTGATACGATATGATACTTATACTGATACTGATACGATATGATACTGATACTGACACTGATACGATATGATACTGATACTGACACTGATAAGATATGATACTTATACTGATACGATATGATACTGATACTGACACTGATACGATATGATACTGATACTGACACAGACACGATATGATACTGATACTGACACTGACACGATATGATACTGATACGATATGATGCTGATACTGACACTGACACGATATGATACTGATACTGACACTGACACGATATGATACTGACATGATATGATGCTGATACTGACACTGACACGATATGATACTGATACTGATTCTGATACTGACACTGACACTGACACTGATACGATATGATACTGATACGATATGATACTGATACTGACACTGATACGATATGATACTGATACGATATGATACTGACACTGACACTGACACTATATGATACTGATACTGACACTGACAAGATATGATACTGATACTGATACTGATACTGACACTGACACTGATACGATATGATACTGATACGATATGATACTGATACTGACACTGATACGATATGATACTGATACAATACGATATGATACTTATACTGATACTGATACGATATGATACTGATACTGACACTGATACGATATGATACTGATACTGACACTGATACGATATGATACTGATACGATATGATACTGACACTGATACGATATGATACTGACACTGATACGATATGATACTGATACGATATGATACTGATACTGACACTGACACTATATGATACTGATACTGACACTGACACGATATGATACTGATACTGATACTGACACTGACAGTGATACGATATGATACTGATACGATATGATACTGATACTGACACTGATACGATATGATACTGATACGATACGATACTTATACTGATACTGATACGATATGATACTGATACTGACACTGATATGATACGATATGATACTGATACTGACACTGATACGATATGATACTGATACGATCTGATACTGACACTGATACGATATGATACTGACACTGATACGATATGATACTGACACTGACACTGACACGATATGATACTGATACTGATACGATATGATACTGACACTGATACGATATGATACTTATACTGATACTGATACGATATGATACTGATACTGACACTGATACGATATGATACTGACACTGATACGATATGACACTGATACTGACACTGACACGATATGACACTGATACTGACACTGATATGATATGATACTGATACTGACACTGATACGATATGATACTGATACTGACACTGATACGATATGATACTTATACTGATACTGATACGATATGATACTGATACTGACACTGATACGATATGATACTGATACTGACACGATATGATACTGATACGATATGATACTGACACTGATACTTACACTGATACGATATGATACTGATACGATATGATACTGATACTGACACTGATACGATATGATACTGAAACTGATACTGACACTGACACTGATACGATATGATACTGATACGATATGATACTGATATGATACTGACACTGATACGATATGATACTGATACGATATGATACTGATATGATACTGACACTGATACGATATGATACTGATACGATATGATACTGATACTGACACTGACACGATATGATACTGATACTGACACTGATACGATATGATACTGACACTGACACGATATGATACCGATACTGACACTGACACGATATGATACTGATACTGACACTGATACGATATGATACTGACACGATATGATACTGACACTGACACTGACACAATATGATACTGATACTGACACTGATACGATATGATACTGACACGATATGATACTGACACTGGCACGATATGATACCGATACTGACACTGACATGATATGATACAGATACTGACACTTACACTGACACGATATGATACCGATACTGACACTGACACGATATGATACTGATACGATATGATACTGACACTGACACAATATGATACTGATACTGACACGATATGATACTGATACTGACACTGACACGATATGATACTGACACTGACACGAAATGATACTGATACTGACACTGACACGATATGATACTGATACTGACACGATATGATACTGACACTGACACGATATGATACTGATACTGACACTGATACGATATGATACTGACACTGACACTGACACGATATGATACTGATACTGACACTGATACGATATGATACTGACACTGACACGATATGATACTGATACTGACACTGACACGATATGATACTGATACTGACACTGATACGATATGATACTGATACTGACACTGATACGATATGATACTGACACGATATGATACTGACACTGACACTGACACGATATGATACCGATACTGACACTGACATGATATGATACAGATACTGACACTTACACTGACACGATATGATACTCATACTGACACTGACACGATATGATACTGACACTGTCACGATATGATACTGATACTGACACTGACACGATATGATACTGATACTGACACTGACACGATATGATACTGATACGATATGATACTGACACTGACACGATATTATACTGATACTGACACTAACACGATATGATACTGACACGATATGATGCTGATACTGACACTGACACGATATGATACTGATACTCATACTGACACTGACACTGACACTGATACGGTATGATACTGATACGATATGATACTAATATAGACACTGATACGATATGATACTGATACGTTATGATACTGATACTGACACTGACACTATATGATACTGATACTGACACTGATACGATATGATACTGACACTGACACGATATGATACCGATACTGACACTGACACAATATGATACTGATACTGACACTGATACGATATGATACTGACACGATATGATACTGACACTGACACAATATGATACTGATACTGACACTGATACGATATGATACTGACACGATATGATACTGACACTGGCACGATATGATACCGATACTGACACTGACATGATATGATACAGATACTGACACTTACACTGACACGATATGATACCGATACTGACACTGACACGATATGATACTGATACGATATGATACTAACACTGACACGATATGATACTGATACTGACACTGACACAATATGATACTGATACTGACACGATATGATACTGATACTGACACTGACACGATATGATACTGACACTGACACGAAATGATACTGATACTGACACTGACACGATATGATACTGATACTGACACGATATGATACTGACACTGACACGATATGATACTGATACTGACACTGATACGATATGATACTGACACTGACACTGACACGATATGATACTGATACTGACACTGATACGATATGATACTGACACTGACACGATATGATACTGATACTGACACTGACACGATATGATACTGATACTGACACTGATACGATATGATACTGATACTGACACTGATACGATATGATACTGACACGATATGATACTGACACTGACACTGACACGATATGATACCGATACTGACACTGACATGATATGATACAGATACTGACACTTACACTGACACGATATGATACTCATACTGACACTGACACGATATGATACTGACACTGTCACGATATGATACTGATACTGACACTGACACGATATGATACTGATACTGACACTGACACGATATGATACTGATACGATATGATACTGACACTGACACGATATTATACTGATACTGACACTAACACGATATGATACTGACACGATATGATGCTGATACTGACACTGACACGATATGATACTGATACTCATACTGACACTGACACTGACACTGATACGGTATGATACTGATACGATATGATACTAATACAGACACTGATACGATATGATACTGATACGTTATGATACTGATACTGACACTGACACTATATGATACTGATACTGACACTGACACGATATGATACTGATGCTGATACTGACACTGACACTGATACGATATGATACTGATACGATATGATACTGATACTGACACTGATACGATATGATACTGATACGATCTGATACTGACACTGATATGATACTGATACTGATACTGATACTGGCACTGATACGATATGATACTGATACTAATACTGATACGATACGATACTGATACTGACACTGATACAATACGATATGATACTGATACTGATATTGATACGATACAATATGATATGATATGATATGATATGATATGATATGATATGATATGATATGATATGATATGATACGGATACGGATACGGATACGGATACTGATATGATATGATACTGATACAATATGATACTGATACGATATTATACTGATACGATATGATACTGACACTGATACTGATATGATGTATGATACTGATACTGATACTGATACTGATACTGACACTGACACTGACACTGATACTGATACAATATGATACTGACACTGATACTGATACGATACTGATACTTATACGATATGATACTGATATGATATGATACTGATACACTGATACTGATACGATACTGATACGATATGCTACTGATACTGATACTGATACGATATGATATGATACTGATACGATACGATATGATACTGATATGATATATGATACTGATACTGACACTGATACTGACACAGATACTGATACTATATGATACTGATACTGACACTGATACTGATACTGACACTTATACGATATGATACTGATATGATACGATACTGAAACTGATACGATACTGATACTGATACGATATGCTACTGATACTGATACGACATGATACTGATACTGATACTGATACGATACGATATGATACTGATACAATACGATATGATACTGATACTGATATGATATTTGATACTGATACTGACACTGATACTGATACGATATGATACTGATACGATATTATCCTCTCCATGGATCATGACCTTATCATGGTGGAGGGGTTTGCGTGCTTGAATGATCCTAGGAGCTATGTTGTCTGGAGCAAATCCTCCTGGTAGGGTCTCCTATGGCAAACTGGTCCTAGGTGACAGGTCAGACAAAGTGTGATCCATAATAACCCCTATGAAAACACAAAAACTGGACTTGTGTACCCTGCCCGGAACAGGGTTACCGGGGCCCCACCCTGGAGCCAGGCCTGGGGGAGGGCCTCGCCAGCGAGCGTCTGGTGGCCGGGCATTTACTCATGGTGCTGATGTAAATTAAAGATTCTCAAAATTAAAATGCCATATATTATGCAGGATAAACCATTTCTGAAGTGTCTTCTCGTATTTTGTAGTTCGTTCGATTCTTTTTATTTTCTTTTAACAAACAATTGAATCATTTTATTTTACAAACCATAAATAGTACTTAGGCTTGGTGGTCAAACAAGTGTCACATTTAATGGTGGCCCGTATGGGGAACTTAAAGGGACCCCCCCCGATAGGTGATATCAGCAGCATCAAGCCGTTGCATTCATTTTGTGGACGAGAGAAACCAACGCTCATTGCAAGTGCACCCTATATCGAGGTAAGCAGAGCCTTTTTTCATATAAATTCTGCATATTGATGGGTCTTGAGTCTCTCCACCACAAAGATTGAAATGCAATGTATTTGAAAGCTATGTACTGGTATGATTAAAAGTGTTGATGATTGCTTATGCATAACTAAACAGAAGACTCGTTGGAAGAAGAACTGCATGATAAAAATTCACAAAAAAAGGAGTAATAGTTAAGAAAACCCAGTCAAATAGAAAAAGTATAAAAATAAAAACAAGTCTGATGGTCTTGGTGAACCTCTTGTTTAAACTTACATAACTGCAGTATGTGAGGAAAAGGGAGGTGTACGGTGTGAGACCTAGGACAAGGTCTCAGTCTAATAAACATTTGTGTTGTGTGTAATAGAAAACTACCAGAAAACCCCGGCTGTTTAAAAAGTAAGGGTTAAAAAGAGCTCAGTGAAACAAAGATAAAGTGCACAAGAGTAAAGAGAAACAGGGAAAAAGTGAAAAAGCGCTGAAAGATAAATGTTGTTTGTCTTGTTTGTCATTTGTCTAATATGCGGCCACAACAAAAGACTAGTCAAGTAAGAGTAACAATGTAGGGAATCGTCTGCAAGTTTGGCCTTGGAAAAAAGGGAGGTTTTCTGGGAGAGATGGAGAGCTACCTCACTCCTTGTTGACAGACTTAATCCATTTGGACCAGGCTATGACCATGAACTGCCAAAACAAAAGAATGTGACGCTCAAAAAGTTGGTAGTAATACTGCAATGGAATGAAGGGGCAGTGTTTAACCCTAGACCAACCCACAGACATACATCCCCAGGGACTTGACTGTAGCATGGCTGGTAGCATTTAGAATATTCACACTTAGTAAAATTTGGAAAGTTAAAATTTACAAGAAAATAATACATTTTGTGTTTAGCAGACTTGTGTTCACAGGAGTGACAAGTAAAGCTGAGCAAGGGTGTGGCAGACAAGGAGGACGACACCAGCACACAGACACAGGAGAAAGAGAGAGGGGAGGGGTCACAAGAAGCAGACTGAGGGAAGTGTCTTCGCCTGCTCTCACACACACACAGGCTACACTGATCATAGAAACACATTCACACCCATAGAGCAGTCATGGTACAGGCAAGTCATAAACTAAAATAGTGAGGGAAATAAAACAAATATTGTCATGGGATCATACGTGCAAAAATTGCAAAAATCATGGCTGACAGCCCAGAAATTATGCGACAACTAAAAGATTTAAGAGATGAGCATGTATCCAACACAAAAGGACAGGCCCCTGGGGAGGGATGGTTTAATTGGATATTTTCAGGTCAATGGAAAGCTATTTTAATTAGGCTAGGGATGGTATTGTTGATTTACCTTGTGATTTTGTGTGTGTTGGGTTGTTGTGTGGTACCATTCATTCGCAGCATGGTGGAAAAACTTTTCCAACCTTACTGGACAGTATACTATGATCCGCGCCGAACTGCCTCTTGAACTACCTGCGACTGTTCGTTTGACTTGCCGCGTTCGACCTATCATCCATGGCGACCCATCTTAACTGACCAAGGTGATGTGCTAGTAACCTCTCCCTTGTGCCAGCAACGTGCCCATCTACATGGTGTAATATCACAATGGGCAGAAGAGAGACAACGCCTGGACAATCATTTATGGGCAATTATTTAATCTTGACCTTATCATTATTCCTATGTTATTCATATGTTATCCCCATATATTCATTTTCATGTTTTCAATATGTTATCCATATGTACTCATTTTCATTCATGTAGGTAATGCCATTGCAAGTACCACTTTTGTTTTTTAGAAACAGGGGTTGTTAAGCTTTGCTGCAATATTTACACCTTATACATATGTACTCATAGAGACCTGTGTTGTATGATAGATGATAGGAAGCTCTATTTTGGTTTAATTGACGTATTGTTGTTTGACACTAAAAGACTGGTTAACGGGTGTGAAGAAAAGGCTACAGGCCTGAGCAGTTTGACATGAGCGTGTGGGCTCGGGTGACTGACAATTCGGCTGAAGCATGCCATCTGCCCCTGAGAATGGGGATTGAGTTCTGTGTATGCTATCCTTGTGAGGACTAGTGTGCAACGAGTGTTTGGCTAAAGCACATGATGTGCCGGTCACCCTTCTGACTGACTCTTTAAGTCACCCAGGACTGGATGTCCATTACCAGCTATTCCAAATTTATTATTGCCATCCTATTTGGATTGTGTACTGACATATTACTACTAGCTTCCTGTAATATCATACAATATATTGATCTTTTTTCCTTTTGTAGCAGACTTGGGAAGGTAGATGTATTTGGGAGGAATAATGTAAGCAGTAGTAAACGGTATTTAGAAACAGAAACATTTATCTACAGAAACATTTATCCAATAATCACTTGATAGCTACTATAAGCATATAGAAACACAGAAGATGTATGGTTCGCGACTATTTGTCGCGAAAGGGGGGAATGATGTAAATTAAAGATTCACAAAA
The DNA here is from genome assembly GCF_015220715.1 of Pygocentrus nattereri. NCBI lineage: Eukaryota > Metazoa > Chordata > Actinopteri > Characiformes > Serrasalmidae > Pygocentrus > Pygocentrus nattereri. The sequence continues at coordinate 9,588,183 of NC_051227.1, read as the reverse complement.
TTAAAATGCCATGTATTATGTAGGATAAACCATAAATAAAGGCCTAGCACATTTGAGCAAGTGCCCAAAAACAAGCTTCCTCAGTAGGGCGTAAGAGAGAAGACAGACACTTTATAGGGAGCGAGTGAACTTGTGAACTTCTCAAGGTCATAAGCCGCCTGGCACAATGTTTTTTTTAAAAAAGACTAAATTCAGACTAGACTTGGAGATAATGGTTCACACAAGACCCTATATGATAGATGTATGAAGGTCAATTTGGATATAATGGCGGTTTTATGAAATCAGGAGATGACAAAAAGAGGTGGGCCGATGTCACAGTATAAAACATGTGTACAAACTGTATATTTGTGAGAGTCGCCCAAGGGCCCATTGGGAATACATTCTCCATGCTCAAAGGGAATAAAGGACTTGCACTTCTGAATTCTGAAGAGTCTTCTCGTATTTCTTAGTTCGTTTGATTCTTTTTATTTTCTTTTAACAAACAATTGAATTTGTTTTATTTTACAAACCATAAATAGTACTTAGGCTTGGTGGTCAAACAAGTGTCGAGTCACGACAGTGCCCGGCCAGGCCCAGCCAGAAGGAGTTACATGATTCCCCCCTCCCATCGACCCACCACCAATGGGAGGGGCAGTAGTAGGGGTTCGGTGCTTTGTGGATTGGGCAGTGTCTGAAGGTGTGGGACTTGGCGTTCTGATCCTCGGGGAAAGTCGGTGAAACTGGCTTTTGGAACTTGGAACGTTACCTCACTGGCGGGGAAGGAGCCTGAGTTGGTGCGCGAGGTTGAGAGATACCGGCTAGATATAGTCGGGCTCACCTCAACACACAGCTTGGGCTCTGGGTCCAATCTCCTTAAAGGGGCTGGACTTTATTCCTTTCTGGAGTTGCCCATGGTGAGAGGCGACGGGCAGGTGTGGGCTTTCTCATAGCCCCTCGACTCGGTGCCTGTATGTTGGGGTTTTCTCATGTGGACGAGAGGGTAGCTTCCCTACGCCTTCGGGTTGGGGAATGGGTCCTGACTGCTGTCTGTGCTTATGCACCGAACAGCAGTTAAGAGTACCCAGCCTTCCTAGAGTCCTTGGGAAGGGTGCTTGAAAGTGCTCCTCCTGGAGACTCTACTGTCCTACTGGGGGACTTTAACGTTCACGTGGGCAATGACAGTGAGACCCGAAGGGGTGTGATTGGGAGGAATGGACTCTCTGATCTGAACCCGTGTGGTGTTCAGTTTTTGGACTTCTGTGCAAACCACAGTTTGTCCATCACGAACACCATGTTTGAACACAAGGATGTCCATAAGTGCACATGGCACCAGGACACCCTAGGCCGCAGTTCAATGATTGACTTTGTAGTCGTGTCATCGGACTTGCGGCCATGTGTTTTGGACACTCGGATAAAGAGAGGAGCTGAGCTGTCAACTGATCACCACCTGGTGGTGAGTTGGATCAGGTGGTGGGGGAAGATGCCGGTCAGACCAGGCAAGCCCAAACATATAGTGAGGGTTTGCTGGGAACGTCTGGCAGAAGAACCTGTCAGATTGATCTTCAACTCGCACCTCCGTCAGAACTTTGACCAGATATCAGGAGAGGTGGGGGACAGTGACTCAGAATGGGCCATGTTCCGTTCCTCCATTGTTGAAGCGGCTGACTGTAGCTGTGGCTGTAAGGTAGTTGGTGCCTGTCGGAGTGGTAATCCTCGAACCCGGTGGTGGACACCCCAGGTGAGAGATGCCGTCAAGCTGAAGAAGGAGTCCTACCGGGCATGGTTGGCCTGTGGGACACCAGAGGCAGCTGGCAGGTATCGACAGGCCAAGCGATCTGCGGCTTCAGTCGTCGCCAAGGCAAAAACCTGTGTGTGGGAGGAGTTTGGTGAGGCCTTGGAAAGTCGGTTCCGAAAAGATTCTGGCAAACCGTCAGGTGACTCAGAAGGGGAAAGCAGTGTGCCACTAGCACTGTATATAGTGGAGATGGTGTGCTGCTGACTTTGACTGAAGACGTCATTGGGCAGTGGAAGGAATACTTTGAGGATCTTCTCAATCCCACCAACACGTTCTCCAGTGATGAGGCAGAGTCTGGGGACATGGGAATAGGCTTGTCCATTACTGAGGCCGAAGTCGCTAAGGTAGTTAAGAAGCTCCTTGGTGGCAAGGCGCCAGGGGTGGATGAGATCCGCCCTGAGTTCCTCAAGGCTCTGGATGCTGTGGGGCTGTCTTGGCTGACACGCCTTTTCAACATTGCGTGGACATCGGGGGCGGTGCCACTGGATTGGCAGACTGGCAACAGATTGGCAACTCTTCACCCTCTACAGGAGGGTTCATGGGAGTTTGCCCAACCAGTTCACATGTGCTTTGTGGATCTGGAGAAGGCATTTGACTGTGTTCCCCGGGGTATTCTGTGGGAGGTGCTTCAGGAGTAAGGGCTGCATGGGTCTTTGCTACGAGCCATTCAGGCCCTGTACAAACAAAGCTGGAGTTTGGTTCGCATGGCCGGCAGTAAGTCAGACTCGTTCCCAGTGAGAGTTTAGACAGTCAGGGCTGCCCTTTGTCACAGATTCTATTCATAATTTTTATGGATAGAATTTCTAGGCGCAGTCAGGGGATGGAGGGTGTCCGGTTTGGTGACTTCAGGGTCACATCGCTGCTGTTTGCAGATGATGTGGTCCTATTGGGGACATCAGGCCACGAACTTCAGCTTTCACTGGATCGGTTTGCAGCCGAGTGTGAAGTGGCCGGGATGAGAATCAGTACCTCTAAATCCGAGACCATGGTGCTCAGATGGAAAAGGGCGGAGAGCCCTCTCTTGGTCGGGAATAGGCTCTTGCCTCAAGTGGAGGAGTTCAAGTATCTCAGGGTCTTGTTCACGAGTGATGGTGCAAGGGAGTGGGAGATTGACAGGCGGATTGGTGTTGGGTCAGCAGTGATGCGGGCTCTTTACCAGTCTGTTGTGGTAAAGAAAGAGCTGAGCCATAAGGCAAGGCTCTCGATTTACCGGTCGATCTACGTTCCCACCCTCACCTATGGTCATGAGCTTTGGGTAATGACCGAAAGAATAAGATCGCGAATACAAGCGGCCGAAATGAGTTTCCTCCGCAGGGTGTCTGGACTCTCCCTTAGAGATAGGGTGAGAAGTTCGGTCATCCGGGAGGGACTCGGAGTAGAGCCGCTGCATCTCCACGTCGAGAGGAGGAAGCTGAGGTGGTTCGGGCATCTGGTTAGGATGCCTCCTGGACGCCTCCCTTGGGAGGTGTCACAGGCAAGTCCACTTGGGAGGAGAACCCGGGGAAGGCCCAGGACACACTGGCGTGACTATATCGCCCAGCTGGCCTGGGAGCGCCTCGGAATCCCCCTTGGAGAGCTAGTGGAAGTGGCTGGGGAAAGGGAGGTCTGGGCCTCGTTGCTTAGGATGCTGCCCCCGTGACCCGAACCCCGGAGAAGCAGAAGATAATGTATGGATGGATGATATTGATACTGACACTGAAACTGATAGTGATACGATATGATACTGTTATTGATACTGATACGATATGATACTGACACTGATACTGACACGTATACTGATACAATAAGATACTGACACTTATACTGATACGATATTATACTAACACTGATACTCATACTGATATGATACTAATCATGCTCCTTGAACATATTTTTTCATTTGTTGCTCCATTAATACTACATCATCAGAGACTTGCTCTGTCAGCTCATCGACAAACTCGGTCCAACTCTGCTCTATTTTGGCTGCACTTGGTTGTGTTTGAATGCATGTTTAATGGCGTGGGAGAGACGGTGTGGCTGTTTAAATAAAACAACAATAACAATCCACAGTGCTGATTCTGCAGGAAGTAGGACGATCACCAGACGAACACCTGACAGTAAACAAAATCAAATCCGGCTTAACCTCCTGTCGTTTTTGTGAACATGAAATGTTTTATATTCTATAGTTTTGACGTGCATATTTAAAAGAGTTCAGATTTCATATTTACAGTGTTCCTGCGTTGTTAAACGTCTCGGACCAAATGGATCTCCAGAAACAAAGTATTATAGTTATTTGACTGCAATGTTGACAGCTTTACTGAGTTTATGTCTTTTTCCTCCCTAAAACAAGAGCAAAACAAACGACACTGCCAGGATGTTTCAAATGTAAAAAATAGCTCCCAGCTGGGGTCTGATGACTCCGCATAAGGGGGTTTCAGATGGAGTTTCGGAATGAAAGACAACAAACAGCTGCATGCAGTGCGAGGAGACAAAATGCCTCTAAAGACTGTTTTGAGAAGATTTCCATGGTGCAGCGTTCAGAGTTGCTCATGTTGAATAAAAGCATCTAGATTATCTTCATCTTCACCTTCTTAACCAGCTTTATCCAACTGTAGCAATTGGAAAAGCAGAGAATCCCAGACAACTCTATCCCCCTTCATTGTCCTCCAGCTCATTCCGGGGGATTCCCTCCTGCTCCCAGGCCAAGTTGGAGATCCCTGCTTGAAGTTCTGGGATGACCCTGGGGTCTCGTCCTAGTTGGCTGTGCTTGGTTAACCTCCAACGGCTCCTCTTGATGTGGAACCACCTTAACTGGCTCCTCTTGATGTGGAACCTCCTCAACTGGCTCCTCTCGATGTGGAGGAGTAGCGGCTCTACTCTGAGCTCCTCCCAGATGACCGAGCTCCTCACCCTGTCAAAAAGAGTGTAGCCCGCCACCCTCAGACGAAACATCATTCCTTTGGTTGTTACTCAAAGCTCATGACCAAACAGAACTCGGCTCCCTCCTCGCTACTACAGTCCGGTACAGTGACCGCATTACTTATTAGAGCCTGTGGCCGATCTCACCATCCCTCTTCTCATCATTCGTGAGCAAGACCCCGAGATACTTGAACTCCTCCATCTGGGGCATGCCATCCTTTTTTGGGAGATGCAATACATCCACCCATCTTCTTCTACACCATTTATCCTTCTGGGTTGGAGAGGGTGCTGGAGCCCATCCCAGCGTTTATGAGGCGGAAGGCAGGATACACCCTGGACAGATCCCCAGACATACACACCTACGGGCAATTTTGCAGCTCCAATTGCCCTGACTGCATGTCTTCAGACTGTTGGAGGAAACCCAGGCAGACACGGGGAGAATATGCAAACTCCACCCTGGTCGCCTGGCCGGGGACTCGAACCCACACCCTTCAGGGGACAGTTGTTCCTCCTCAGTTATTTCAATGTGCAACTGTCTTGTTTCCATAATTTTCCTTTATTACAGCTTCCATTCTCTTCAGTAAACTCACTTTCCAAAATCTGCGGAGACACTTTTCAACTCCTCCAAAGTTCAGTCTTAGAAGTTGGTTGCGTCGCTGCTGCACAGTTTGTGTTGGTCATCCTCTAGTCCTTCGTGAGTGGTCACAGGATGCTGCCCACAGGACACTGTTGGCTGGATATTTTTGGTTGGCGGACTATTCTCAATACAGCAGCGAAACTGAGGTGTTACAAACCTCCAGCAGCACTGCTGTCTGATCCACTCAGACCAGCATAACACACACTAACACACCACCACCACCACGTCACTGCAGTGCTGAGAATGACCCACCACCCAAATAGTACCTGTTCTGTGAGGGTCCGGGGGGGGGGGGGGGGGGGGGGGGGTCCTCACCACTGCACCACTGAAGAACAGGGTAATGAAGTATCAGAGAAACAGATGGACTACAGTCTGTAACTGTAGAACTACAAAGTGCAGCTATACAGTAAGTGGAGCTGATAAGATGGACAGTGAGTGTAGAAACAAGGTCATAATGTTATGCCTGACCGGTGTGGATATCAGTGGTGGACAGTAAGTAAATGTAATTCGTTACTGTACTTAAGTAGTCTTTTGTGCATCTGTACTGAAGTTTTTCCATTCTGGGTGACTTTTTCCTTTCACTCCACTACATTTCAGAGTCTAATATCCGACTTTTTCCTCCGCTACATTTTGAGAAATCTGTCGTTCCTTTTGGTTTCTGTGTGTATAAAAACGTAACATGTCAAAACAAAAGAAGCGCAAAGCCAGAGCACCAATCAGGGCCCAGCGGTCACTTTGCTCTGAGCTGGTTTTGACCTGTTGGTCATACCGACCCAGTGCAGCACACAGTTCAACGTCAGTGCAGCAGCATAAAAATTTGGGAGCACATGCGTCACCTAAATGATGAACTAACCTAACTTTGTGTAAATAGAGCACAATATAGAAATATGTCCACATATGCAGTCGAGACTGACGCGGCTTTTTTCTGAATTTCTACAAACACCATTTCATTTTATAATAAATTAGTTTGGGCTGGTTTATGTTTATGAACAGAGGCCTACAGATCAACATAGTAAAGGAGCTCATCTGTGATCCTGAGTTTAAAGCCAGTTTTTATTCAACTTAAACTTGGAACTAAGTTGTAAATAAATCTGAAACTGAAACTTTGCTTGTGTGTAAAAAGTGATTTCAGAGCCACTCGGTTCTCCCTGATGGAAACTGTTTACCTTCAGTGTTTTGTGCTTCTGATCATTTTAATAGACGTCAGCGTCACTAATGACGTTCTATTAAAAGACTGGTTTACCAAGAGAGACGCTGGAGGACTTTCACCTGAAATGAGTTCATGAAGCCAGTCTGGTTATAAAAATGATAACAGGACATCAGAGCCAGAATTACTGTTTTAGTACTTTTACTTTATACTTAAGTACATTTGAAGGTAAATACTTTAGTACTTTTAGTCAAGTGGAGGTCTAAAGGGAGGAACTTCTACTTTTACTGGAGTAATGTTTTACCTTGGGTGCCTCGACTTTAACTCAAGTACATGATATATACATATAGTTGGCTCCAATATGATGTGCAACATGAGGGACATCTTGTGGTAATAAGATGGTACTACATCATAATGTGGCAGAGATTATTCTCCACATCGTGTTTTTTTCTTCGACTGAACGGACAAACAGGAATGCCAGTCAGAGGGGAACCTTCAGGGCCTTTAGGACTGTTTGTACAGAGGACGGAACAGTAGGTTAAACTTTTTTCATACACATACACACAAGCCACTTTATTAGGTACACCTTGCTAGTAAAAGGTTGGACCCCCTTTTGCCTTCAGAACTGCCTTAATTCTTCGTGCCACACTTTCAACAAGGTGTTGGAAACGTTCCTCAGAGATGTTGGTTGGTTATTTGAGTTGCTGTTGCCTTTCTATCATCTAGAACCAGTCTGCCCATTCTCCTCTGACCTCTCACATCAACAAGGCATTTTCGTCCACAACTGACCGCTCACTGGATATTTCCTGTTGTTCGGACCGTTCTCTGTAAACCCTAGAGATGGTTGTGCATGAAAATCCCAGTAGATCAGCAGTTTCTGAAATACTCAGACCAGCCCGTCTGGCACCAACAACCACGCCACGTTCAAAGTCCCTTAAATCCCCGTTTTGATGCTCAGTCTGCACTTCAGCAAGTTGTCTTGACCACCTCTACATAACTAAATGCATTGAGTTGTGGCCGTGTGATTGGATGATTAGCTATTTGTGTTAACAAGCAACTGAACAGGTGTACTGTACCTAATATACATAATACCCCCCCCCTTTAAAGTTTGTTACAGGCCTTTATATCAAATAACCACAACCAGAGAACTTTATTATTTAATTATTTTTTTTTATATCTCAACCTTTTACAGTAAAATATAACAAAACCAACATAATGAAAAGAAATAATTAGCTGGATCTGAGCACACGTTTCACTTCGTCTTCATGCTCTACTTACAAAAAGGAGGAGAAAAGCTGGGACAGGGAGATGAAGAGCGAAAGAGAAACACCTTGCTCTTCTAACGGGCGTCACGGACAGAAAGAGTCTGTGCAGCCTGGTCTTATTACGGTCACAGGCAGGGAGAAGGGGAGGGAGGGAGGGAGGGAGGGAGGGAGGGAGGAAGGAAGGAAGAGGGGCTTCTAAATATCACACATGGAGGTCCCAGGTAAAAATGACTGAGTTTGCGTTGATGAACTAGGGGAGTGTTTCTCAATCCCATGCATTGAAGAAGAAGAAGCAAAAAAAAGTTCCTTTTCCTGCAGGACCGCACTCGGAACCTCGTGACGGGTCGGTTAATTTGGGTCAGGTGTGCTGGAAGCAGGCAGAAACACAAACGTGGAGCCCACAATGAGCAGGACTGAGAAACACTCAACTAGAGTCTGTGTTCGTGGGAGTTTAGGCGTCGTAGTTGGGGTTTTTGCGCAGGATGACAAAGCCCTCGAGGATGGGGGTGACGGGGATGTACTCTTCGGTGGCCAACTCCGCCCTCTCTCCGTGAGCCAGCAGCACTGGTGTGGTGTGCGTCTGAAAGCCGGTGATCGCTTTGGGCTTGCCTGCCTGTCCCACCACGTCCACAGCCTACAGAGAGGAACGGAGAGAGGCCGTCATTCAGAGCACCGTAACAGACAGGCAGGCTTTGGGACGACTGATACAAGTGTTTTCAGTAGGACTGCAGGTCGATCCCAAAAAGAGTCGATTCCCCGACGCCAGGCGTTTGGGAATCGAGGATCGACTCTGAAGCTTTGGACTCATTTGGTGGTCACCGCCTAGACAGACTGTCTGAAAAATGCACCACTCCACAAAGTAAAATATGCATTTCTAACGAAAAAGTGTCTCACGATATAAACAGAACCATCTAAACAGCCAAATGAGGCCAGCCAAGTTAAGTTAGGATAACCGCGTTAAGCATATCACATAAATAAACCGACATCTCACGTCCCTGAGGATCAACTGAAGTGGGAGCACCTGCAGCCGAGGTCAACATCTCATCATTTATACCAAGCATGTCAAACTCCATCACAAAAAAGGGCCACAATAAAAAAAATCTCATAAATCTGTGGGCCAGAGAACGCTGATGTTTTTCTTTCATCGTTTAATTAAAATGTTACTAAAACCATTGTTTATTCAAAATACACGCACTTGTAGTAAACCTCCAAATAATACACGAATACATGAGATACTCAAAGTTTAAACCAGTCTTTTAAACCTGCCTATTTGCTTGAACCAGACACCTTGCATTCTTTCTCTGCTGAGCCGACGTTCAGGGTTTGTGCTGGCTGAACAGCTGAAATGCGGCTACTGGCGATTTGACGGGTGTGGAACTGTGCAGAACTGAGGCGTAACCCCAGTCCCATAGACTGTGGTTGTGGTAGGAGAGTCTAAGTGCACATTATGTTGCAGTGCATGCTGGGGACTGTAGTCCAGAGGTTTGTGAAACTGGCTAATGTTAACAGAAAATTAAAATGCTTCTGCGGGAAGGATAGGACTGCATCATGGGTCTGATCTGGCCCATGGGCCTTGTGTTTGGTGTAGCGTAGTGGAAAACACCTTCTACGCCATAGACGCCTGGGTAAACACCCTACACTACACCAGTAAGAGTCCTTGGGCAAGACTCCTAACACCACCTTCGCCTCCCTGTGTATAAATGATCCAACCGTAAGTCGCTCTGGATAAGAGCGTCTTCCAAACGCCAAAAATGTAAATATACATGTTTGACTCGTGGGATTTATACTTAAGATTAACTTTTCCCAGAGTTTTGATTTTTGAAAAATCAACAAAGCTACCGTGCGGAATCGACTCCTTTGATTCAGATTGATTCATAGGCTTTCAGCTGTGTGATGCAGTTCTATCCAGTTTTATAGAGAACATTACGCCAGTAGCCAAATAAGCAAGTCTATTTGAGATTACCTAAATTATGCTTGAACAAGATTATTTCTTAAAAATAGTCAATAAATCTAATGTCCCCTGCCGACACTCCTGTATTAAGATCGCTTAAGATTATTTACCTTTAATCAATATCAAGATTATTTACCTTATTTCTAAACACTAAGTAAGTAAATAAGTAATTGGAAGTAAAATGATCTCCCTATAGTGGCAGTTAATTTTGCTTGTTTTAAGAAACGTGCTTGAAACCAGCAAAATCATCTGCCAGTATAGTGAGATAATTTAACTTTTAAAAATTACCTAAAACAAGTGGATAAACATCTAAAAATGAGCTAGATAATCTTAGAATAAGCGCGCACCAATCTCAAAACGAGAACCAGACACCTTGCCTGGATTTAAGATCTTTTCACTTGACGAGAGAAGCGAAGCAAGGCTGATTTAGTTTGAACACTATTTGGCGGAATGTAAGCTTCCACGACTTGTTAGCTACATTAACCTGGCAGCTCCAGAGCAAAACTTAAGAAGCCAACAGACACCAAACACGTCTTTGCAAATTGAAATTTTCACAAAACTCTATTCCTAGATGCATCACGATGCGGATGTGAACGATTCTGAATCAATTTTAAAAATTCAAATCGATTTTCTAAACGTTTAATTTAATCCTGTCTTTAATCTAAACGTTCATTTCATCACAGATGAGCAGCAGCATCAGCGTCTCATGAACTCTGAACAAGAGCCGTCCAGTTCAGCTACATCACGTCCACTTGATTTATTAGTAAAAGATATTGGAAGTAAATTCATTATAGATCATACAATCACTTTGATTTAAAAGTACCTGTCCCACTCGGACGGACACTGGCAGCGGCCGGAGCTCCTCATCGAATGTGACAAGCATCCGAGGCTGCATTGCTGCTACAAGCCCGTACAGCACGTAGTGAGACTTGCCCAGGATTACTGCAGAAAGAGGAATGAAAACGCAGTTGGTGACTGAAATGACTGTTTACTCAAAAACAGCATTTTAAATCTAGTGCTAGGCAGCTTGCATTTGTAATAAATTTAAGGAACTTAAATGTGCCTGAGGCGCCACAATGTGACCGCTGCACCGTTTAAACTCCAAAAAGAAGCTGGCGAATGAGAAACTGACTCAAGCCTCGTGACTTTAGTGTTCGAGTTACTCATTGCAGGTTTAACGTATCAGGAGACCAGCTGGAGTGACTATAAACACTAATAAGCCCATTTGTCTCCAAATTATCGATGTCCGTCTTAAATCTCTCTCTTTGCCGTTTCGTAGCTACTAGCTGGGCAAGATTGTTGTCTTTGTTACTATGGTGCCAACCGTCTGCGTTGATCTTCAGGGTTAAAGGGTGAATCAGCAGTTCTACATTAACTCCAGCGTTTAAGACCATTTACTGTTAAACTGTGCTGAAGGATCAGCAGAGCTTTATTTTACTGTAAAGGAGAATTAATTTATTATTACCTACTAATCTAACTCAGCTGTGGAGCCACAACAGAGCAGTAACAGAGCCTCAACTGGCCGACACCTGGTCTAGACTGGTGGGCCAGTGCAGACAGCGTAATATTTTCATATGAATTGCTGCTTTTAGAATATGAAATATTACATATCTGCACTGATTTAAAGGGTGGAGAAAAGATAAATGAGACACAGAATATTCTTACTGTTTTTGACGTCTAGGAAGGACACAAGGACTGTGAGGAGTCCGGCTACTGCCACCTGACTCATGAGCTGCCTGTCACTGTGGTATGGACACAGGGTCAGCGTGCCTTTGCCCAGATGAGTCAGACCCTGACCGAACAGAAAGGTGTTAATGGATGTGATTCTTTACAGTTTAGGGGGCGAAAAAAAACACACAAGTCCTCACCTGTGCGAGTCGGACCATGAACAGGTTATTGGGGTCCTTGGCGTGGTACTGAGCCAGCTGTCGCAGCATGGCTGCTAGACGTGCGTTGTTGGTGCCTGTGGACAGAAAACTGACCGTTATGGGCACATAGCAGCAAAGTGTGGGGACAGTCAGTGGACCAATGTATGAGCACATTTTCCCAAACACTCATCTGCTAAACAGAACCATCACATGGTTATGTTTATATATTTATAGCTTTGTATGGACACACACACAAACAAAAACCCACCGCTGCCCACCATGCCCATGGCGAAGATGGCGTTGTGGGACACCTCGGGGTCAGCGTCGTGGGAGAATTTACTCAGAGTGTCCAGAATGTTGAGTCTGGGGTTGGAAACGGAGATCAGAGCTAATGCTAGTGGCACCGCCCTCCGCAGAGTGGGCTCCCCATACCGCAACTAAAGAGGAAAAAAAAGGCAAAACATTTACATGATGCACTTCAAGGAAAGATTTAAGCATCTCTCAAGCTTATCCTATGTAAATAACCATGAAAGTGCATCACTATTAGTGTTACTGTACTCCTTTCATTGTTGTGGCAACAGTTAAATTACAATTCATGCCAAAAAAGTAATTTAAACCTTAAAAAGAAGATAGAAAAACAAACACAGTTGAAAAGAAACTGTAATAGTGAGGCTCCTCTGTCTTAAAGCACCTCACTCCACTCAGTCTGTGAGGACTAACCAGGTGGCCAAACGTGCGCAGCGCCATTTCCGATCCGATCTCCTCTCCCATAGCGATGAGCGCGATACCCAGCACAGCCACACCCTGCGGCAGAGAGCGTAAACAGATCAAACGGGGAAAGCCTGCGCTTCACACCTTCACATCAGCTGACACCGCTTTCATGAGCCGAAACATAAAATCACGTCCACGCACCTGGTGGGAGCCCATGTCTGCTGCACTTTCTTTCTTGTCTTTGTCCTTTTTGTCTTTCTTGTCTTTGTCGTCGTCTTTGTCCTTTGTGTTATCGTAGTGCTCGCTGCAGATGTGCAACAACTGCTGCACCTTCAGGACGTTGCCGGAGCCTGAGAGAGAGAGAGAGAGAGAGAAACAAACATTCAGTATAACTGCAGCTTGCGCGTACACAAGAACCCTCAAGATATATTATGACCCCCGTGGTTCACCATCATTGTGTAGGTGCTATCATTTACCTGCATAGGCACATATGTCCACAAGTGTGTTTGCGAAGCTACGGTACGGCTCTGGAACAACCTGCAGGGCTGCCAGAGTGGTCTCAATTGCCTCCCCTTTACCTACACACAGACAGACAAGAGAACAGTCCTTTTCAGCACCTTCTGTGTGAAAATTCATAAGCAATGAAATTAATAACCGAAACAAACCACACTGCATCTGCGTGAAGGCCTCTAACTGGCTTCAAATTGCTCCACAATGACTCATTAGGCTTTGACCACAATGGACGCTTATGGCCGTTTTATCGTAGTGCAGTTTGCAGACGGTCCCTTAACAGCTCAGTGGGTAGGACAGTCTATAGCAGGCGTCATACTGGTGGCCTTCGGGGCACTTTGGCACCTAACGCTCTGAATTCAGTTTGTGAAGGCCTTGCTGATGAGCTGAATCAGGTGTGTTTAATAAGGCAGTGAGCTGAAGTCTGCAGAGCTCTGGCCTGCAGGTACTGGAGACTGACACACGTGGTCTATAAAAACTATAGAAAGTTGTATCGGCCTGGGTTGCAAACAATAATTTACACATATTAACCTTTTTGCGCTGTCTGCTCAAAAAGACATAGAAAAAAAACCCCAAAAGAAATCTGACCGTGAGAACCGCACAGTGACAACTAATTTCTTCAAGAATTTACCAAGTTAACTTAAAATGGAAGAATCACAAAATATCACGAGATACTAGCTGTCCGTCTGCTCTCCACTCTCGTGGTACAGTCCCCTGAGGTGCACTGCCCTTACCGAGGTGGTTGAGTCCGAGGCCGAGGGGGAGCCAGCGAGCGTACGTGTCTTTCAGCTCCTGCTCGTTCTTCTCCATGATGGTCTGCAGGATGGTGGAAGTGACGTCACCATTACAGGAGCCTACTGCGATCATCCCGCAGGCCAGCGCGGTCACGCCCGCAACCTACAAACACAAGACACTCTGCATTTCACAGGCATAAACACTGAAAACCTGTGAATTAAGGCCTAAAAACGATCATTCACTTTAATCACAGAAACCGAAAACTGCAGACACGTTAAAAACGTGTGCAGAGATGTCAAAGCAGGAGATGCGGACTGTGACTGGAGCCACAGTCCATCGCATTTCCAGTGAAAACAGGATTAACGATTTGGTTTGCAATCTCTTTAGTTCCGAGTGTTTTAGTGCCCCATTTGAAATAAACCTCACTCCACTCAGGGGGCTTCTGGATCAGGGTCATCAAAATCAATAACAATAAACTTTACTTGATATTGTCTTCGTCGTCATTGGTTTATCACTAATGTCAACCTCACACCAAACGACTTCAAGCGATTTCACTGTCGCAGACAAATATCCAACGTTGAGCCATCTCGACTGTTTAGTGCGAGGTGGTCAGGATGGCCGCCTTAAGTCAGTAAGTTTTAAGTCTTGGCTCGTGCACATAGTGACGCACCAGGGGCGAGAGTGAGAGAGCGGGCATGAAAATGTATGTGCGAGAGCCTGAAATCTCTAAAAACGGCTCCACTTTAACACAATAAGCCAATAACTTAAAACGTAAAGTGACTTGTTTAATATATCAGGACTTTAAAAACAGCATTATTGAAGAATCGTTTGTTTTCCTTATTTTTATTTCTTTCTTTTTCCTGTTACGCTGTTTTTTACGGTTTAGTAATAAACACGGCTGAACCGCTGCATGCTGTGTTGATGTGTGAATCTTTATATCAAATTTTAAAAGTAGCTGCACATTTTAGAGGTTAATTAAAAGATTCTGCCAGTGTGCACTGCATTGAGGCCCAGGTCTTTTCACACCCAGCCAACGTATCTTCCCATCTGTACCTCCACAGAATGGAAGGAAAAGCGTTTATCTGCTTGTATGATGGGGAACGATCGCAAAAATCTAGCTGCAGGCTTGTAAATAGTGATGCTGCAAGATTTCCTGTCTATTCAAAAACAGTCTGAGACTAAAAACCGGGACACGGTCTTCAGATGCGAGACAGTGTCAGGCTTTAGTCTTTCCAGAGTCTTCTAGTGTATGGTTAACATAAGTCTAACAACAGGAAGCTGACGCTCGGCCAGAAACCGCAGATCTTCGCTTTTATTTTAAGGCTCAACTTTTTCAATCAGCTGCGCAGGAATGACAGAGTCTGTAAAGAGTCAGACGTTAAGACAGGCAGATTATGCTGACAGTAAAGTGCTGACGTGCTGCTAGAAAAAGAGGAAAGCCGGCTATTTGGTGCAGACCCGAATACAGGTGGAGCGTTCATCAAAACAGAGCGAACTAAAGAAAAAACCATGGGTAGGCCTGCCCCGAACGGAGAAAGCATCCCCAGGAACCTCTCTCTCTGTCTGATTCTGCACTGCTTCAAACCGATGACTGCGATGTTTTGATTCATACGTCTCTACCGGCCCACGAGGAACTACTTTGTCCCCTGAGTAAAGGTCCGAGGGCCACTAAAGGGTCCTTCATGGCCCACAGTTTGAGAAACCCTAACAAACACTGTTCAGAGCTTCAGAAGCAAAGTGAACTCATTAATGATGAACTAATCCAGCACGTTGCAGCCTTTTACATACGTAATTAAACTGAACGGATCATAAATAAAGATCAGGATCAAACTCACCTCCATGCTGGATTTAGAATCCCCCATGACTGGCAGCAGCAGAGACAGGACGTCCTCTCGGTTAGAGCCGGCGTAGGCCAGGCCCAGCCTTGGTGAACACAAAGGGCAGATTTTAAACCGTGCAGCACTTTTTTTTTCTTCTAGATCACATGGTGTAGATGCGGTGAAACCAAGCAGGTTTCCTCAAAATGACCACATTTCTTAACACGACGTTAGAAACGGCCACGTTTCAAGACATAAAAGAGGAGGATCATCACACGAAAGGGTGACGTACCCAAAGATGGCTCCTATCCTCATGACGTTGCTGTTGTGGAGGACGTAGTCGGACAGAAGAGCCAAAGCTGGGTCACATTCGTTACGCACTCCTGAGTTCACTATACCGCACGCCAACAAGGCCCCGGACTTGAGAGAGAGAGAGAGAGAGAGAGAGAGAGAGAGAGAGAGAGAGAGAGAGAGAGAGAGAGAGAGAGAGAGAGATGCATGTTGGACCTGCAGTTACAGCACGGCGCGTCCGCTGCTGTGTTTGCGAACGAGTTCCGAGTTCATACCTTGATGTAATCTTCAGAAGAGTACAGATATTTGTCAATCTGGGTGAGACCCCCGTCCACGTCCCACAGCAGTATCATACCCAGAGATGCAGCCGCACTCAGCATTCCTGAGTTTCCACACACACAACGCATACATTTTAATCCTTCTGACACCAACTGTTATACTTTAGAACACAGCTTGCCGTAGATCTTACCATGATCCTTGTTCTTATACAGCCACTTATTGCCGTCCTCCGTCAGCAGTTTGTCCTGCCCAAACGCTGCGTTAACAAATCCGTTCACGAACGAGGAGGCCAGGTTCATACGGGCAGAGTCCACCTGAGATCCACTGCCACCAAATCCTGCCAGAAAGAGAGAAAAGGTGGATTACTCAGCACATTCGTTCACAGCACAGAGAAAAAGACTTTAAATAAAAAAAAACATATTAAAAAAAGTCTCACTGTTGTTCTCCAGGTGAGTTTTGTAAATATCATCTGGCACTTTGGGCTCCATGATATCCAGCTGTGGATGGAAGTAACGACAGACATGGTGCATCAGAAACTTCATCGTACACAGAGAACACGGCAAGTTGTGCTGGCCTAACGCACACAGGCTACCTCTGCGTAGAGTGAATGCACAGGCCTTTAATGCATTAAAACTGTGCATGTTACAGAGCAGAACAGCGAGAAAGATATACAGACATTCCTTTTTCCAGACGGATAAATGGTCACATCAGTCACTCTGCTCAAAAGAAAAGTGCACGGTATGTTTGTTTATCCTCGACAACATTCTGACTTGTGATCAGGTGAAAATTTGAAGCCTGCTAGACCAACCAGAAAACTGTTTGACTATTTCAACGTTAACTTAATTATTTTTTAAAAGCCGTTTTTGATGTCATTGATTTATTTTAGTGTATTTTGCTGCGTGACTTGGCAAAACAAATTTTTACGAATTTACAACCATCTGTCACTGCGTTTGCACACTGTGAAATTAGACCTCTGCATTTAACCCATCTGTGCAGTGAAACACCACATACACACTAGTGAACACACACACACTAGGGGGCAGTGAGCACACGGCTCCACGGCGCCCAGGGAGCAACTGGGGGTTAGGTGTCTTACTCAAGGGCACTTCAGTCACGGACTGTCAGCCGAGGGGATCGAACCGGCAACCTTCCTTTCACAGGGCTGGTTCCCTAACCTCCAGCCCACGACAGCCCCCCCAAAGAGCGCGAACACAGTCCCCCACTACCAGAAATTATGCAGCCGAGATTCCCACATTTGGGGAATTCGCAAGGGTCAGCACCACCCAAGCGCAATGGCAGAGCCTCGCCCTGGGTGAACCTGGGTGGGACACTTTACCAGCCTGTGTGAAAGCGCTGACCAGTTAACACGGGCGCTGAAATGAAAAGCAAGACTATCTGCACGGCTCTTGCCACAGGGGAGCAATATATGTGAATCAGGCACAAGTCCTGTCTCAATTTACTCCTCAAAAGTGTAGACAAACAAGTACCTCACGAGCAAGGGCGAGGAAGTTGCTGTTGAGCTGCACGTTGGACATGATCTCCGTCAGGTCCTCGTAATCCTCTACATCTTCGTTCAGCTCCAGAAACATGCCGTGTCTGCCCAGCATGAACGCCATCTGCTTTTGAATCACACTGCATACAAACAGAGGAGAAGGAGCTGGATATTAAAGCCTGATCTCATGGGTTGTCTGCACCTTGGATCCATTAGTCTTGGATGAGTTTCTCTAGTATGTATTCGTATTGTTTTTAAGCGTGGTGTTGTCTTACATGTCTTTGCAGGAGGTGAAAATGTTCTCCACCAGCTCCACGTCGTTGAGCATCAGCGCCAGCCTGAGGGCTTCGGGGTAACGGTTGAACTTGCGGAAGATGTTGAGGGCGCACTTCAGCAAGGCGGAGTTCTCCGGCTCAGGAACGTAACTCACACAGCTAGAGAAACAAAAAAGAAAGAAGGTTAAAGAGAAGAACGAACTTAAAACTAGAAAAGGGTTCAAGTACTTTTTCAACACAGATAGAGACTTGCCTGGTGAGGTAAAGGCAGACTTTAGCGTAGGCGTTTTCATCAATGTACATCTCCAGCATGTCCAGTCGTTCGATCTCCATGAGCAGGTCGCAAGCCTCGTGCTCGGCATTGTGGGCCATGTTATAGGGCACAATCTCTTTCACCAGCTTCAACAGAGTCTCCTGCTGCGCCTTATCGCCCTCCTCGATCTCCTGCCACTCTTTGGCGACTTCTCCCGCAAGGTGCCTACATATGAGAGAATCACAGACACAGAAACATTAAGAATAAGTACAACTCTCTCAGTGACGTTTACACCAACGCGAGTGATGATTTTAGAGTCTCATTCACAGTTACCAACGTTTACCTCACGTATTCGTGGCCCCAGGACGCCAGTTCTTCCTGTGAGCCCAACAGACGATACTTCAAACATTCCCGCTCCCCACTCATCGTCATAGCGAGGACAGAAACCACGTCGGCACAGAAACGCTGAAATAAGAGCGAAAAAACATGACATTACTACTGAAAATGTGTACAAACTGTTTTATTACTTGCGCAACTGTATAAAATCTTGTGTGTAATGCATTTTCATGTTTATTTGGAGTCACAACACTAGTGCAACTGAGCCAGCATAAAAACAAAATTAAGGCCACGGACACTGGCCTGTGGTCTTTAAGATATGTCTATGCATTCCTAAAAGCATGTTAGAATAAAAACCCTCTCTTTTTGATTTTACTACACACTTGAGTAAATAAAGGTTTCAAAACATAAGAAAATGCCACAGTTTTGTAATATTCTAATGGTTTTTAATAATATTTTAATAGTCTACTCCATCTGTGCATTAAATGGGGTGGTTGCTTCTGATGTTTTTTTCAGATTGGGGTGCAAAATACATTGATTATTTTTTTAAATGCACTGCTGTTGTAGAATAACACAGTCATTTATTATACCGTCCATGGCTCTTGCAACTATTTCCATTTAATCTGACGTTAAAAAAAGCATTTTTATAAAGACTTGGAAACATTGTTCTTGTGCACCCAAGATTTTTGCAGAGTACTGCATCTTTTCTGTTGTTCTTGGACGAACAGCAGCTGCAGTGCTCAGCCTAGTTACAGTAGCATCTCTAACCTCCTGATCACTTCCATGAAAACAACATGTTCGGCACTCGGGTTCCCCTGTAGCAACGTATCGCATATTCAATGCCATATAACTGAGCCAAAAAAATTTGTTGCACTTTACGACCTGGTTAAGATGCTGACGTTACACGGAATTGTATATGAGGGGCAGTCTTGTCCTGGAGGTTAGGGAACTGGCCCTGTGACCGGAAGGTCGCTGGTTCGACCCTGTCAGCTGACAGTCCATGACTGAGGTCTCCTTGAGCAAGACACCGAACCCCCAACTGCTCACCAGGCGCTGTTGATGGGGCTGCCCACCGCTCCGATGTGCTCACTGACCCCTAGTGTGTGCTCACTAGTGTGTATGTGGCGTTTCACTTCACAGATGGGGTAAACACGGAGGTGAAATTTCCCCATTTGTAGGATTAAGAAAGTATCACTTGACTGTTGGTCTGCATAACAAATACCATGTCTGAACACTGGCACACACCTTGTTCTCTCCAGGAGCCATGCCTTCGTAGACTTCTTTGAGCTTGCCATAGTGAGGTCGCAAGAACTTCAGAGGTTTGGGCACGGAGGTCATGGAGGTCGTGGAGGAACGAATCTGCCTACGCAATTCCTCAAGCGCGGGACGGTAGAGAGAGGTATCCTTCTCCTGAGACAAAAGAGAGGAATAGATTGAACCGTTCATGTACTACGACTATACTGACAGAACACACGACGTGATTGACGCCAATCATTTCCCCCCAACCTGGACCACATTAGCCCCCAGAGACTCAAGCTAAACACCACACTTACACCAAGTCTCTCGACCATCAGTTCCAGCTCCTCTTGCAACTGCTTGTCCTCTTCAGACTAGACAGAAAAAAAAGACAAACACCATCAGAAAAAGACTTGAAAAGAAAGGAGGAGCTGTTAATGACCAGTGTAGGTCTGAGCTCTACATGCATGGCAGCGACTCGTGTTCTCTAGTAACACATTCAGCATGCTGTAATAATTTGTTTACACCCAAAGCAACAAGCAAACTTTGATGACATACGCCACCATGCAGCACCTATAACTGTGTGATAAAGTAAGTACACGCCATGAGCCATTTCAGCCTGTTCATTTGCGTGTGAATTTTCATTCTTCATTTAAACGAGTTCGACAAACAAAAGTGACTTAACATAAAACACTTAAATCGGCTTTTATCTCCTGTTTACAACTGAAATAAACAACGCGATTTTACGTGAAAAAAGTAAGACACACATGCATATGTCGCTGCTCCAAACGCGTCAGACTGCTAGAGAACATCTTCGATGAAGGTCCGTGCTCATCTATTTTATAAAACTTCAGATATCTGGTCCAGTTTGCTCCTTTGTTCTATTGAACTGTGTGGTATCAAAGCTGGGATCAAATAAGGGTCTGCGCTCTGCCGCCTCAGGTCCTTGCCAACATGCAATCACAGAATCGACTACGGATTCACTTGCATACCAGATGGGGCTTGAGGAAAATGTGAGGCCATCGGTCAACTCTGAAGCTGAAAAAGAGGACTTTCCAACAGGATAATGATCCCAAACATACAAGTAAATTCACTAAGAAACAGCTCAAAAGGATGAAACGGATGGTTGTAGAACGGCCCGGTCAACACCAAGATCTCAATCCCTTTAGTAGGGGTGTCTGCAACAGGCTGTGCTTGTAAGAGACCCCGACTATGTATGTTTGAGGAAAAAAAACATTGTATGGAAGAGCAAAAAATATCCCAATGTCAGAAACTGAAAAATCCCTTTAGTAGGGGGGTCTGCAACAGGTTCTTGTTGTAAGAGACCCCTCAAACATACATAGCGGGAAAACAAATTGTATGGAAGAGCAGGCAAAAAATATCCCAGATGTCAGAAAGTGGTGGAAAGCTGTTCCTGCCAAAGGGAGCAGTGTCCGTTACTGAAACCAAAGATATACTTACTTTTCCTAAAGTATTTCTTTACGGCAAAATCTAACCGTTTATTGTTCCATCGCATAACGTTGGTCTGTGCGTACTGATCGTAAGGCAGTCGAACACCGACGTGTCCAAATTAAGAGGCTTTTCACAATGATGTACTTATTTTTTCATATGTTTATATTCTTATTTTGTGGGGTAGCAACGAAACTCTGCCCAGCACTTGATTCAATTCTTGATACTAGGTTCTAGGTTTGATGTCCTCGTGTGCTCATTAAGTGGAAGCGGTTGATTGAGGACCGGTTCTAGATTTGATATCCTCACGTGCTCATTAAGTGGAAGGGGTTGATTGAGGACCGGTTCTAGGTTTGATGTCCTCGTGTGCTCGTTAAGTGGAGGGGGGTGGTTGAGGACCGGCGCCTAGTACACACTCAATTGAAATATTCTGAAAACATTATTGACATCCAGGATCCGAATCCAGGACTCATAAGCTGGAGCACCAATTATTCACCAGTGTACTATTACACCCCGAACGGCCGCTGTAAACACAATTCTGGAGATGATTGATCTGGAATTTTTAATCAAATCCATGGGAAACAGCTTACGGTTCTATAGGTGTCCGCATATGAAACCCAGAGCTCAGAGTTTTCAGAGCACGGTCCATCTCTTCAACAGTTCCTCAGGTTTTTCCGTCCACAGCCAAAAACTACGGACAAAGGTTTCTCCAGTTCCTTCAGCGACCACTCGATGGAAATCAGCCAACCATACAAACACTTCTTTGAGTTGAATCAGGTGTAATGCAACACCTAAAAAAGATGGTTCTTCAGTAAGGGAACGGTTCTATTTAGAACCTTGAGATCTATATAGAACCGTCTTATGCTTAAATGGACCTTGACATGGTGAAAGAACCATGAGATCTATATAGAACCATCTTATGCTTAAATGGACCTTGACATGGTGAAATGGTTCTTCAGATTGATGGAGAACGCGATGCATACGGTTGAAAATGCTCTAAAACCCAACAAAAAGGTTTCTTAGCATGACACTTGCTGGTGCTATGCAGAACCATTTTCAAAATAGTTCTATAGTGAATCATTTACATAAATATGCATAGATCTGAAGAACCACTGCCTTCACTACAAGAACCCTCGAACAACCAACTTTTTTCGGTGTCTCCAGCTGGGAAACACTGATCTAACTAGGTAGGACAATTGGCTGAACACTCAAAAATGATGGTTCTTCAAGGGTTCTTTGTGTTAAAAATGGTTCTATAGAGCTACAGAGACAAGAACCTTTCGCATGATTAAAGGGGTCTCCGCATCGTGAAAGGGTTCTTCAGACTGATGGAGAATGTGCTGTAGATGGTTCTATACATAAACCTTTCTAAAGGTTTCTTGTATTGTTACAATGTCAGGCCTTTTACAGTAGAAGAACCCGTTTTTGGTGCTAAACAGAACCATTTACATACATATTCATCAGGCTGTAGAACTAGGTACAAGGCTTGACTATACACTTATAAATTATGGGTTCTTCAATGGTTCTTTAGTAACAAAAATGGTTCTATAGAACCATGAACACTCAAAGAACCCTTTCAATGATCAAATGGTTCCTTGCATCATGGAATGGTTCTTCATGTTGATGAATGTGTGCTCTAGCGGGTTCCATATAGAACCTTTCTGAAAAGGAATCTTCTACTGTCACGATGCAGAGCTTGTTATGACAGAAGAAGCCCCTTTTTTTTGCTGCTGTGCAGAACTATTTCCAAAAAGGTTCTATATCAAATCATACACACATATATTCATCAGTTTAAGGAACCACTTCACCCCCCCAAAGAACCCTTTTAAGGACCACCTGTGTCCAGCTGAAAAACAGTAGGTAGAGCTTTAAATTGGTGGTTCTTTAGTAAATAGAAATGTTTACAGAACCATGAACACTCAAAGAACCCTTTCAATGATCAAATGGTTCCTTGCATCATGGAATGGTCATCATGTTGATGAATGTGTGCTCTAGCTGGTACCATGTAGAACCTTTCTGAAAAGGGTTCTTCTACTATCACGATGCCGAGCTTCTTACGACAGAAGAACCCGTTTTTCACTGCTGTGCAGAACCACCGCCAAAAAGATTCTATATTAAAATCATCCATACATATTAATCAGTCTAAGGAACCACTTCTCCAGCCAAAGAACCCCTTTAAGAACCACCTGTGTCCAGCTGGGAAACACCAATCTAACTAGGTAGACGGCTTAAAAACGGTGGTTCCTCAGAGGTTCTTTAGTAAAGAGAAATGTTTACAGAACCACCTCCAGAGACTAAACGGTTCTTCATATTGGTAAATGAGTGCTATAGATGGTTCTAGCAGGCATGTTGGAACATTAGAACCTTTTTTCGGTGCTATATAACATCATCCATCAGTCTGAAGGACTCTAACTCCGCAAAGCGTTCGTGGTTCTACAAAGAACAGCTTTCTTTACTGGAGAACCGTCGTTTTTAAGTGTGTGACTATTCTGACAGGATTAGCTTAGCTTAGCTTAGCAGCCCTGACAGTTCACACTGCTGTGTGTCGCTTTAGCCAGCCGAGCTAACGCTAACGCTCCAGCTACCGCGGGAATAAGACACAAACATATGAATATAAAAATTTATATTTCTACACATTTATCTCTCTCTCAGTCCAGTATAGGAGCGTTAAATCTGCCTCGGCACATTTTAACCGGGGTTTTCACCGCGAGGCGCAGAAGCGGCTAAGCTAACGAAGCTAAAGCGGCTAAGCTAACGAAGCTAAAGCGGCTAATGTTATAGCTCATGTCCTGTCAGCTCAGCTACATTAACCGGTCATTTACGCCCCAACAGGGCGTTATAACCACAAACTGCGCTCTAGGTGTGGAATAATGCGGACTAAGGGACCGAACAGGACCGTTTAACCCTATAAAACGCACAGAGTGACTCAGCAGCGCCGTCATTCAACAAACTAGTCAGCATCTGCTGCTAACGTCGTGTTTTCCGAGCACGTCTGTTCACTAAACATGCTTTATGTCGCGTTAATGAAGCCTTTAAGTCGTTTTCGGTCGTTTCCATGCTGAGCTGTTCACGCGTTACTGTGTGTAAACGCACAGCCGAGCGAACGCAGCCAGGGACTCGGCTGCTCGCTCGCATTTCTCCGTTCCACCTTAAACGGCGCAGCAGTTTCGTCGCGCCGCCTGAAGCGCCGGAATGGAGCCGCTGTACCATTTAAGGTGGAACGGAGAAATGACAGCGAAAGCTGGAAACTTTGGTTTTTCCCCCCGAGGTTTTCGACGCCGTAAGCCATTTAGACTGGGCGGGTATCCCGTTGAATCCCTGCCGTTTGTATTCTCGGGGTTTGTTCGGCTGAAGTCGCTGAGGGTTTGACCGCTTTTCTGGCGCAGCTCTGCAGCAGTGACTCAGGCAAAACTCGACTACAGGCGGGTTTTTAGCTCCTCACCAGCTCCTGGTCTTCTTTCTTCTCCTTGTCTTTCCCGGCCGGCTGTTTCTCCTTCTCCTCCGTCTTCTCCGGCTGCTTTCTCTCTTTATTCTTGGACTCCTCCATCGTTCACGGTCGATGTTTCTCCCTCTTTCAGAAATAAAAGAAAACACGGATAGGGTCGCCGGCGTGTTGCGCTAACAAACGCCCCTCTGCACAGCGTTGCACCCCAAGGACCCCTTCTGGTCGCTGACGCGTTCGCCTGGTTGAATCCAGCCCAACTGCTAGTGTTCCGTGTGACTATGTAAAAAAAATCAAATTAACTTAATTTCACTTGAATGGCTCTGTAATTAAACGCACTTTAGCCAAATAGAACCAACGTGGAATCTCGCTTATTTATATACTTTAAGCAGAATTTGCTGATAAAACGTCTCGATTAATGGACCTATTCATCAAACGTGTTGGAAAACATACGAAAACGCTTTTAGAGCTCACTGCCGATTTACTGCTTGGCTTATTTAGGGACGCAGTGAGAAGTGATTCAGCTCCTCGAGCTCCTCCCAGAGCTGCTTGACGGAGTTAAGGTCCTTCGAGTCAGCCAATCAGAGCACGGCAGGAAACCGGGGGTACGCAATTTGCCGAGGAACCAATATTGACACACAACCGGCGGGTTCGACTTCTTCGCTCATGAGTCGGTGGCTCGTGGCGAGTTACGAACGTGAGCGCCGCCCAGCGAGCACGATGGGAAGTTCCAGTGCTTTACAGTTCATTTAGTTTTTATGGCAAATCCGCCGAAAAGACGTTTAAATGAACACACACACACACACACACACACACACACACACACACACTGTGGGGGGAACCCGGAGAACCCGGAGGAAACCCACACAGACATGGGGAGAACTTACAGACTCCACACAGAAAGGACCCCGGTCACCCGGCCGGGGAATCGAACCCAGGCCCTGCCTGCTGTGAGGCGACAGCGCGCCACCCAGCGCGAGGCATTTGTGACAAAAATAAAAAAAGTTAAATCGGCTGTTTGTCGTTTCATTTATGAAAAAGCTAACAGAGAGAAGAAAATCCAAGCTCTACTTCGGCTTCTCTTCATGAAATGCAGAATATGTGTCAAAACCAAAATCAAAATGCAACGTTTACGCTCTCGTTTCTTTTTCATAGCAATCGTCATCATCATCATCATCATCATCATCATCATCATCATCATCACTTTTATTTATATAGCGCCTTTCCCTGCTCAAGGACGCTTTACAATCAAAGAACATCTACACATTAAACAAAAGACCAATACAGGTAAACAGTCAAGTTTAAACAGAAATGCGATACCACAGTGAAGACACGTCTTTAACAGAGATTTGAATGAAGACGGAGACGCTGCTTAACTTGTTAACTTGAGAGCTACTACATTAAACGTTCGACTGCCCATAGAAGCCATTTTAAATCTAGGAGCATGAAGAAGGCCTAGATTTTGTTATCTCAAAGTGCGGGATGGGACATATCGATGAAGAAGCTCTGCCGAGTATTGAGGAGCCGGACTGTGCGGAGCTTTATATGTTATAAGGACAACCTTGTGTTGAATACGGAATGTAATGGGCAGCCAGTGAAGACTTTGAAGGACAGGGGGTGATGTGGTCATTCTTCTTTGCAAAGGTGACGATCCCAGCCGCGACATTTTGAACATACTGTAACTGAGCGTGACAGGAAGGCCAGGAAAGAGAACATTGCCGTCGTCCAGCCGTGACGTCACTAATGCACCTACAAGCGTTTCTACATCGGCTTGGCTGAGAAACGGTCGGAGACGAGAAATATTGCGAGGATGGAAAAATGCTGTCTTAACAACGGAATTGATGTGGATGTCAAAAGCGAGCGTAGGGTCAGAGATAACTCAGAGGTTGCGGACGTGGGGAGAAGGTGCTGCTAGAATCCCATCGATATTGATGCCGAGGACAGATGAGCTGGATATCGGTGACTCTGAGCCAGTTAAAAGCAGCTCAGTCTTGCTGGTGTTTAGTTTTAAAAAGTTCAAGCTCATCCGTGACTTTATTTTCATGGATACAGTCAGAAAGAGCAGGTGGTGGTGTAGATCTGAGTGTCGTCAGCATAACAATGAAAACCTAAACCATGAAGGCGTATTATTTGCCCAAGTGGCAGCATGAAAATAGTGAAGAGCAATGGACCTTGCTCTGCCGTGATGGGCTCCGTTTTTGCTTGTGCCTCAGAGCCTTTAACACCTGTGAAATCACACAAACTCTTGCGTCTTACTGCTTTACTCTGTATGCTCTGCTGTCCGTCTCAGACCACGGACAGACTTCATCCTGAGTAGAACCTTCTAAATGACCCCTGGTCTGTTTGACCTGCTGAAACGCTGAAGACTCTGGCTGTGGGAACGCTGAGCCTCAAGGTCTTCACCATAAAGCAAAGCCAAAGCTGACGGGGACCGTTTTGTTTTCACAACGTACAAATTAATCGAACCACAAGACGAACTACAGACGAACCTCGAGAGGTGGTCTCAGTTCGGTTCGTTTTCAGGGCTGTTTAGAGGGTCTGAGTTCATTTGGCGTGTTCACATCTGCAAAAGAGACCATGACTCAGCAGCCACTTCAGACGCTGGAAGGGCCCGAGTGTGAAAACGCCCTAATTCCTCGACCTGTAGATGGAAATTAAAGCCAGTCAGATGAGATTTTTCCCAGTTAAAGCAAAGAACAATTGAACTGGTTCATCATCGTTTCCTTGTATTCTTGTAAAGAAGCAAGCAAAGCGAAGTTGTTTAAGCTTCTAGTTAAAATTCATACAGAATTCAATCAAACTTAACATTTGTCACTGAGCCCATGAAATTCTGTCAGCTAGCTTATTAAACATGCCTACAGAGCAAAATCAGACTTTCCGATTGTGACTGAGACTGAACTGGTCTATAATCTGTGCGTTTCAATAGTATACTTAGGACCTGCTGCTCATTTAGAGGCCTGATCCACCTCCTTGAAGCTCTCCGCATGATATTCACTGTGGTGAATTAATTGTGAAAACGTATCGGTTCATATTTGATATAGGATCTAACCTAATCCTGTTTTCGTGTTATTTTATAACATGTTTTTATGTCATTTATTATTGACAGGACTTAGAGTTCAATGAATTAGCAGTCAGTAAAATTTAACCACACTATCATTGCAATTTGTGCTCTTTTTTTACAGGGATTCGTCCAACTTTCAACCAACTTCTAGGACTGAACTTTGGAGCTGTGGAGACTTGCTTCCAAGCAGAACTGAGACTCACTTTGCTTTGTTCTGTTTTTTCAAATAAATCTGCAGAAATATTTCTCCACACTGTCAAAGTTCAGTCTTAGACGTTGGTTGAATTTCCCTTTTTTTCACTTAGTTTGCTTTCCTTATGCAAGACTACCTTAAATCTAATCTCCTGGACAATGAATTCATCAGACTTAAAGGCAAATGTAGTGCATGAAGGGTGGACACTGACGTTTATCAGAGTGTTGTAAGTTCAGAACTATTGGTTTGACCCATAAACACCACAGAGCGCAAATTCTGGTTGGAATAGTAACACTTTACCTGAAGTGTGTCTACGTAACACGTTCATAACATGTTCATGAATGTTTAAATCAACGTTAATAAAGTATACATGCTTTACATGATATTGACAAAGGACTACTATGCCATCTTACTGACCTTTTTCAAAATAAAGGTTGCTTGTTATTTTGAAAATCTATATTATTTTCAGTGAAATGCCTCATTAGAGCTAAAATAAAATGACCTCACTTTACCCCTTTGGTCATTAAGTCATGAAGACACTTTGACTTATTTTGCCTTTGTTTTCAACTTATTTTAATTATTTGCTGCCTCCTAAACACTTTTTTTATTCTTTCTTTTTTTACTGTTTTCTTTAAAATTTTATTGTGTCAACTGGTTAATTCAACAGTCTATACATTGTTGAGGAAAATGTTATTTATCCTGAGTTTAACCCTCTTGTGGTTAAATGTTGCACTGTTATTTCAAGGATTAATAAAGTCTGTTTTGCATTTACCTTAAAGTGATGGAAGTTAACCCAACTGAAATGCATGTTATCTGGATCTTAAAATTGCAATGCATTTACATCTATGTGGCTCTACAGCATCTATACATCTACAGGGAATAGATGAGTGTTTGGGCCTGTAATTTCCTTCATCCCACCACCAGTTGAATGATTGTTCATAGCATATGTACAAGAAACAAATAATTAAAAATGTTGAAAGTATGGATGTAATGTGCCTAAATGTTAAAGCACTTAATGACCGAAGGGGTAAAGTGAGGTAATTTTTATTTGGCTGTCCAGAAATGAATCATTTTACTGAAAATAATAGTGTTTTTCAAAATAAAAATGAGTGCTTGACACAGAAAAAAATGACACAGTAGTCCATATTAATATCATGTTAAACATGTATACTTGAGTGTCGATTTAAACATTCACAAACATGTTATGAAGTGTTCATGTAAGGTGTTATGAATGTGTTATGTAGACACTGTTCAAGTTATGTTACTTACTGTTGGAATTAGAGTCTCCACCAGGGACATGGTGTGGAATCTACCCACAGGGCCTTCCCAAAAGCATGCTTGTATTGAGATCATTGTAATAGGTAGAAAAGTCTGCAAATGTGTACCAACAATTTTTGTGCTACAACCTCCTTCAAAATTCGGCCCAGTGAGAAAACAGAACCTCAACTGCTATAAAACATAGTCAACATTGACATCCAATATCAAAATATCAACATTTCTATGTATTTGTGCTCCTTCTCAGGTGTATTACATCCCTTAATTCAAAGATTTCTGAACTGTATTCACTCATTCATTGTTCCTCACTGGGGTAGGAGTTACCTGATGCCTCTGAAAACAACATCGCTACGTTGTTTCCTTCTCCACCTTTTCAGCAAAGACAATAGGCCTGTATCAAATGCAGTCGTCTGTTACAATGTCTCATGTGTCAGTTGTGAAAAACCCATGTTTTAGTTGAAAATCAGCTCATAGGCCAATTTGAAGTTACAGCTTACCAGACGGATCCATAGCAGCTGGTCCAACACCATCTATCGGTCTGTCAACAACTCAAGACGATGGTCAGATGAGGACATCCCCAGAGTCTTTCCATTCATTCACAGGAGCCGTAAGTCCACCTTTCGCTTTCTTGCTACTTTGTCCTTGTTCTTCAGGCAGAAACGTGATGGACGAGTTCCTCATATTCAAGGCTGTCCTGAAGTCTGAAATCTGATCATGAATCACTGCATGGTTGAAGATTATCTTCAGTTTAGCCAAGTTTCTGCAGAATCCTTGGAAATTTTCGCAAGGAACTGTGTGTGTAAAAATGATATTATTTTACTGTTTTACTGACATTTGTTTATGTACCAAAATGTAGACGTACTGGTCAAGCTGTACAGATTGGGAAGGAATTCTACACTGTAAGAAATAAAGGTTCTGCGCAGCTACGTTTTCAGTTCATCAAGGTACAAACAGTGTAAATGTTCCCTCAAAGGGAAATAGGTAAATAGGTTTTTCTAGGTGAAAAGTTTTTCATAACCAAATGTTTTAAAACAGAGCAGTAAAATAAAAAGCCTGGAGTACTACAGCAAGTTTAGCCCTGTTTTGTCTCCCTGTCTTAACCCAGACAATGAACCTACACAGCCTGGCCTGTTGTATTAGTGAATACTGACTGTATTTCACTTCATATGAAGCCCATCCTGATGAAGTGCTGAATCTTTATGCGGGTAAGTAAGATCTATTTATTCTAGAAGATCTATTAATTGTGTTAGTCACATAAAATCTAGTAGTTGTACATATATTGTGTTACTGATTTGAGTCATTTGGTATTTATTTTCATTGTATCTAACCATATTTTTCCTATGACCTCTGTTTTCAGTAGGATGATCTGGTTGTGAATGAAAGGGTTGTTAAACATTGTACGTTAGCTTGTTAAGTGGTCACTTTACTTTAGGCTAATTGTAAGTGGTTCAGGGACTACATGCACTAGTTAAACACTGCGTCCACTCACTGTCCCCTCTATTAGACACTCCTACCTTGACAAACCACCTTGTAGATGTAAAGTCAGAGACGATAGCTCATCTTCTCTCATGACAGATTATGTCCAGTCATGCAGCAGTGCTGTGTTACCGTTACAGTCAGACAGCATACATTAATGTGACATAAACTGAGATGACTTCAAACATTATAGCATCTGTCATGACAATTACTGGTAATGGTAACATGATACTGATCAGTCATGATAACTCATTACAGCACATGACATCTGCTGTGACATGTTTACATAACATGTCTCATTGTTATGTAACAAGGTTCATGTAGAGTGGTATAGAACTTTATCAAAACAGGAACAAAATCACTTTTCACTTCCATTTTCAACGGTTAGCCTTAATTTCAATGTGTTTAACTTAAAAAGGAAATATTTGTAGATCAAATACAACAGTAATTGTTGGTGTTCCCGCTTTAATTAACAAAAAGCACGTTTGAAGTTTTTATTTGAACTTATATTCCTGTTTTCAGTAACAGTGAAAAATACTGTATTTGTTTTTTCTTTCTTGCTTTTTTTTACTGTTTCATCCATGGTGTATGGCAGGGGACGGCAACCTAAATGTTAAGATGAGCCATTTTGACCAGCTAAAATCAAACCACCTTGGGAGCCACAACATTTTATGTTTGCTTCATTGAAAAAATGTTTTACCATCATGGCTGCAAATATATGTTAATATGTGCTAGCTAATGTCCTAATGTCCTAAAAAATAATATATAAACAAAAACATAGACTTATAGAATTTGAGCAGGAGGCTGACGAATGAGAAGCAACTTCAGCCTCACAACCTTTTAGTGTTTGTCAGTTTCCTGTCGCAGATGAAACATATTAGAAAACCAGCTGGACTGATTATAAACACAAATAAGTCCATTCATCTCCAAATTATCAATGTTCTTCTTAAATCGCTCTCATTGCCATTTTGTTAGCTACTCGCTAGGTGAGATTCCTGTCTGTGTTGCTATGGTGACCAGCAGTCTGTGCGCCAGCCTTTAGGGTTAAATAGTAAATTGGCAGTTCTTCTTTAACTCCAGCGTTTAAGACCATTTATTGACAAAACTGTGTTGATTGATCAGCAGAGCTTTATTTTACTGCGAAAGTGGATAATTTTTTCTTTTAATCTACAAATAGAATAAAAAAAATTGACTCCAGAGCCACATGTTGCCAATCCCTGGTATATGGTAACAATGATATGTGAATACATGAAAAGTACTGTTTGTTTTGTGTTGAAATTAGAACTCTTTGAAATTGGGATTCAGTCGACAGTCATGTTTTCTGTCCTACTGTTTTCAGGTAAGCATGCAATTATGTAAAAAATAATACTTATTAAGAGCATGAAAACACAAGTTTTATACATCAAGTTCACATTGTAAGTAAACATTTCAAATTGGACCCCAGGTTTCTGCCTACTGCCATTTTGCCTTCCTCGTCAGTATCACTTCGTGAGGGAGTCTAGGAGCTGGGCTGAGGCTCAGAGCTTCTGCAGACTCACGTACACTGACCTGGCCACTGTCGACAACATGACAGACATGAGCAGGCTGCTGGAGTCCGTCGATGGCACTTACAATGGCTCTGCATGGATTGGACTGTATGATGATCCAAAGAATAGCTGGAGATGGTCTCTGGAAGACCCTCAGTTCTACAAGGAGGGAGAAAAAGACTTTAGGAACTGGGTCACAGCTCTATCAGAAGTTTCAAAAAGGGAGCCTGTTTGCGTAATATTTGAACATGGCATATGGCACATTTATCCCTGTGAAACTCTGCTTTCATTTGTCTGCTTTGATGGTGAGCAGCTCAAGTGTCTCTATAAACACTTCTGTAGTGCACAGTTGGTTTTTATATGGGTTGCACTATGTGCAATACAAAGCATTGTTGTGAATTAGAAGTTGATTGAAAGAGGTTCCCACCTTTCCAGTTTCAGCTCCATTGCTCCCTAGCCGCTCAACAAAGTAATTTCACTCAGAGAGCCAACAGAGTCTTAGTTAATCTGATAACAAAGTTGTGAGGAAAAAGGTTTTATTAAATTAAATTAATTACATTTCCATTCCACCAGGAACGACCACTATAGAGGACCTGTAGGAGGCTACTGCAATAATTACCAGGAATAATGAACTAAACCACCAGAGAAAAAGCTGTCACAGCATTTAGTTTCTGATTGTAGGGCTATATTCTAAGACCTAGCAAGACGATTGTGCTCAAAATACAATACAAATGAGTATGAGTGAAACAAGAATAGCGCTGCTGCTGTAGAAACCTGTAGAAATATAACTTCATACAAGAACAGACCTGTATCTGATATGAATTAACACTTGTTTCTTTACACCAGGAAGAGAAAATGCCACTGAGAGTTTGGTTTTGATATTTGAATTTAAAAACTGGACGGAAGCCCAACGGTACTGTAGAGAGCATCACACGGATCTGGCCAGCGTCAGAAACCAAAAGGAGAACCAGAGAATTGCCAGCATAGTGGGACTGAACGTACAGCTGAGTTTTGTATGGATTGGGCTGTACAGAACCAGAATATGGTCCGACCAGAGCAACTCATCTTTCAGGTATTGGAAAGAAGAACCAAATGTGAACTTGGAACATTTGAAACCATCCTGCACTACTGTGTCCTTTGGAGACTCAGGCAGATGGATTGAAGAAAGCTGCAACATCATACTCCCCTTCGTCTGCTACATGGGTGAGCTTTTATTAGCTGGGTAATAGTATTAGCATTAAATTAGCACTAAATATATTGATCAGCTTCAGACATCCTAACAGATGCACTACCATATACAGACAGGTAGCAAAATAAAGGAAAAACCAACCTAACGGTGTTGAGCCACTAGAATTGTACTGTGGTGGATGGTGGAGGTGGAGAGCAATGATAATATAGCCTGGTATCATCTTTGCAACCACCTGGGACAACTTAGAAACATTTTAGCAACCTCCTGGGATACCATTGGCAGAGCCTGGCAATAACTTAGCAAACACCCGAGATAACATAGTAATACCTTAACAAACCCCTGGGATACCATAGTAACAGACTGGCAAATTATTAGAAACCACCTGCGATACCATAGCAAGAGCCTGGCAACATCTTAGCAACCACCTGGGATGCCATAGTAACAGCCTAGCAACATCTTAGCAAACACCTGGTATGCCATAGCAAGGGCCTGACAGCATCTTAGGAACCACCTAGGACACCATAGCAACACCTTAGCAACCACTTGGGGTACCATAGCAACAGCCTCAGGAGAACTCTAGCAATCACCTGGGATTTCAGAACAATGGCTTTGTCAATCCAACCTAAAGTTTGTTCATAAACTTCCCCACTTGTAGTGTTTAATTGTTTGCTTGTATCATGCAGACAACCTATTTATGAGTCTTGATTCACGATTGTCATTTAATTTGTCACCCATCTGGATGCTCACATTGTAAGTTTGCTCTCATTTGTGTACAATGTCAAAGTTCTTAATGATGGTATGAGACTGATGTTCTTGCCACATAACATCAAACAAATCTCACTTTCATTGTTCTCCTTAGCTTCGCTTGTCTCCCCTCGTCAGTATCACTTTGTGAACGAGGCTAAGAGCTGGGCCGAGGCCCAAAGCTTCTGCAGACGCACCTACACTGACCTGGCCACTGTCGACAACATGAGGGACATGAACAGGTTGCTGGGGTCCGTCAATGGCACTTATAGCGGCTCTGCCTGGATCGGACTGTACGATGACCCAAAGAACAGCTGGAGATGGTCTATGGAAGCCCCTCAGTTCTACAAGGAAGGGGAAAAAGACTTCAGGAGATGGTTCGATTATCCTCTGAATGAACATGGAAACGATTTTTGTGCGCTGATGTTGTTCAACACTCAACCAACATATGAGGAAAAATGGGTTGACAGATCTTGCATGGAAGAACGTCAATTCATTTGCTATAAGGGTAAGTAAACTTATGGATGCATTTATGTGGTAAGCTGAAATCTTTTGCTCACAGACGTCTGATTTTCTAATTGCAGAAAGCAAAAATACAGCCGGGACCTACGTTCCAATAGCCGATTCTAAAACCTGGATGGATGCTCAGAGTTACTGCAGGGAACATTATGTTGACCTGGCCAGTGTAAGAAGCCAAGAGGAGAATCTGCAGATTTTCACGGAAATACGCAGAAGCTTTGAAATCCAATTTTTGGACGGAGTTTGGGGAGTTTGGATTGGACTGTACAGGACCAGAATGTGGTCAGACAACAGCAACTCAGCATTCACTTACTGGAGAAAAGGAGAGCCTGATAATGGAAAAAATACTATGTATGCGAACCTGGATCAGCACTGCACCGCAGTGTCCTTAAATGACTATGGACAGTGGAGAGATGAGAACTGTTTGACCACTCTCCCTTTCATCTGCTACAGCTGTAAGTCCAGATTAACTTTTTATCTTATTAACATAATACTTTAGGTAACTTTCGGCAAAGTCAGAGACAGGTTCATGTACCATTTTATGGATGTTCCTTAAATAATGAGTGGGTGTTACACCTGAAAAACTGAAATGCTGTGTATGGCATAGTTTTAGATGTGTGTGTATAAGATGGACGACACCATGTTGAGTGGAAACATCAAGATCTGTAGTTTCCAGTATTTATCAGTAGAGACTTTGTTTTTTTTTCAGGCCATTATTGGCCTCAGGGCAAATGTCAGCCATTAGGAGGGCCTATGATAGTCTGACATATATGTAACAAAACAAATAGCTCTATTGGCTGTTATTTATGTATTTACTTGTTTATTTACAACATCTTTAAAGTTATTAACATTGCTGTTTACTTAAGGAAAGTAATCTCCAAGACAGCTTTCTTTATGTGTTAACAATGAATTTCTCAACTCAATGGCAGTGAATTCCACAAATCAAACCTCCTTGGCATTGAAGTCCACAGCTCAGTCCTCCATGGTAGTTAATTCCACAAATCAACCACCCCTGGCAGTAAATTCCACAGCTCAACCCTTCACAGCAGTGAATTCCACAAGTCAACCCTACACGACAGTGAATTCGACAATGCAACCTTTCACAGCAGTATATTCCACAGCTCAACCATCCACGACAATGAATTCCACCAGCCAACCCTCCATGGCATTAAATTCTACAACTCAATCCTCCACAGCAGTGAATTCCACATCTCAACCCCCCACAACAGCGAATTCAAAAAATCAACCCTCCACAGCAGTGAATTCCACAACTCAACCCTCCACAGCCGTGAATTCAACAACTCAACTCTCCACACCAGTGAATTCAACAACTCAACCCTTCACAGCAGTAAATTCCACAGCTCAACCCTCCGTGACAATGAATTCCATCAGCCAACCCTCCATGGCATTGAATTCTACAATTCAACCCTTTACAGCAGTGAATTCCACCACTCAACCCCCTACAGCAGTGAATTCAACAACTCAACCCTTCACAGCAGTAAATTCCACAGCTCAACCCTCCACGACAATGAATTCCACCTGCCAACCCTCCATGGCATTGAATTCTACTATTCAACCCTTTACAGCAGTGAATTCAACAAGTCAAGCCTCCACAGCAGTGAATTCCACAACTCAAGCCCCCACACCAGTGAATTCAACAACTCAACCCCCCACAACAGTGACTTCCACAACTAAACCCTCCAGAGCAGTGAATTCAACCACTCAACCCTCCACAGCAGTGAATTCCACAACTCAAGCCCCCACACCAGTGAATTCAACATCTCAACCCTCCACACCAGTGAATTCAACAACTCAACCCCCCACAGCAGTGAATTCAACAACTCAACCCCCCACAACAGTGAATTCCACAACTAAACCCTCTACAGCAGTGGATTCAACAACTCAACCCCCCACAACAGTAAATTCCACCACTCAAGCCCCCACACCAGTGAATTCAATAACTCAACCCCCCACAACAGTGAATTCCACAACTAAACCCTTCACAGCAGTAAATTCCACAGCTCAACCCTCCACGACAATGAATCCCACCAGCCAACCCTCCATCGCATTGAATTCTACAATTCAACCCTCCACAGCAGTGAGTTCCACCACTCAACCCTCCACAGCAGTGAATTCAACAACTGAAGCCCCCACACCAGTGAATTCAACAACTCAACCCTCCACACCAGTGAATTCAACAACTCAACCACCCACAGCAGTGAATTCAACAACTCAACCCCCCACAACAGTGAATTCAACAACTAAACCCTTCACAGCAGTAAATTCCACAGCTCAACCCTCCACGAGAATGATTTCCACCAGCCAACCCTCCATCGCATTGAATTCTACAATTCAACCCTTTACAGCAGTGAGTTCCACCACTCAACCCTCCACAGCAGTGAATTCAACAACTGAAGCCCCCACACCAGTGAATTCAACAACTCAACCCTCCACACCAGTGAATTCAACAACTCAACCCCCCACAACAGTGAATTCCACAACTAAACCCTCCACAGCAGTGAATTCAACAACTCAACACCCCACAACAGTGAATTCCACCACTCAAGCCCCCACAACTGTGAATTCAACAACTCAACCCCCCACCGCAGTGAATTCAACAACTCAACCCCCCACAGCAGTGAATTCAACAACTCAACCCTCCACAGCAGTGAATTCAACAACTCAACCCCCCACAGCAGTGAATTCCACAAATAAACCCTCCACAGCAGTGAATTCAACAACTCAACCCCCCACCGCAGTGAATTCAACAACTCAACCCCCCACAGCAGTGAATTCCACAACTAAACCCTCCACAGCGGTGAATTCAACAACTCAACCCCCCACAACAGTGAATTCCACCACTCAAGCCCCCACAACTGTGAATTCAACAACTCAACCCTCCACAGCAGTGAATTCAACAACTCAACCACACACAACAGTGAATTCAACAACTCAACCACCCACAACAGTGAATTCAACAACTCAACCACACACAACAGTGAATTCCACCACTCAACCCCCCACAACAGTGAATTCAACAACTCAACACCCCACAGCATTGAATTCAACAACTCAACTCCCCACAACAGTGAATTCAACAACTCAACCCTCCACATCAGTGAATTCAACAACTCAACCACCCACAACAGTGAATTCAACAACTCAACCACACACAACAGTGAATTCAACAACTCAACCCTCCACAGCAGTGAATTCAACAACTCAACCACACACAACAGTGAATTCAACAACTCAACCCTCCACAGCAGTGAATTCCACAACTCAACCCTCCACAGCAGTGAATTCAACAACTCAACCCTCCACATCAGTGAATTCAACAATTAACCCCCCCACAACAGTGAATTCAACAACTCAATCCCCCACAACAGTGAATTCCACAACTCAACCCTCCACAACAGTGAATTCAACAACTCAACCCCCCACAACAGTGAATTCAACAACTCAACCCCCCACAACAGTGAATTCAACAACTCAGCCCCCCACAACAGTGAATTCAACAACTCAACCCCCCACAACAGTGAATTCAACAACTCAACACCCCACAACAGTGAATTCAACAACTCAACCACACACAACAGTGAATTCAACAACTCAACACCCCACAGCAGTGAATTCAACAACTCAACCACACACAACAGTGAATTCCACCACTGAAACCCCCAAAACAGTGAATTCAACAACTCAACCCCCCACAACAGTGAATTCAACAACTCAACCCCCCACAACAGTGAATTCAACAACTCAAGCCTCCACAGCAGTGAATTCAACAACTCAACCACACACAACAGTGAATTCAACAACTCAACCCTCCATAACAGTGAATTCAACAACTCAAGCCTCCACAGCAGTGAATTCAACAACTCAACCCTCCACAGCAGTGAATTCTACAACTCAACCCTCCACAGCAGTGAATTCAACAACTCAACCCTCCACAGCAGTGAATTCAACAACTCAACCCTCCACAGCAGTGAATTCAACAACTCAACCCTCCACAGCAGTGAATTCTACAACTCAACCCTCCACAGCAATTAATTCCACAGCTCAACCCTCCGTGGCAGGTATATGTAATTTTGGCTTTGTACAGTAAAAGTTTCATGCAAAAATGTAAATGAACAGGTATGCATATGGATGTTTCTGTGAGATAAATGCATATGAAATACATATAAAATCACCTGCATTATTACTGGCACCATTTTTGTTAAAAAAACAAAAAAGTTTTTATAACAGTATAAGAATAAAAATTCTCATTTAAACTAAAGTAACTTAACATCATGATGTTACAATTACCGCCCCCCTTGGAAAAGCATGTTCACATTCATTTGATATTTTTGAAAGTCTGTCAGAGCGCACAGGAACTCATAAATGCATTAATGAGTTCCAGTTTCACTGGGATATATATATGAGGTAACACAGAGGCCAGATTCCCTTTGTCATCCATTATTATGTGGATGACCTTTACCTTCATAAATTAGACAGTAGCTATTAAAAACAGCTGCACACCAGACATTTTTGATTACCTTTTTTGTTACCAGTGGTGTTTTTTTTTGTTAATTATGGAATTCAAAGTAACTACAAGTCTTTTATTACGATAAAGTGGTTTCTAATTGGGTTTCCACAGGTGTGCCCGCAGCCTCCAGACTGATTGGCCTGAGAGCAAAGGTCATTACTCAGGGGGTCCTATCAGAATCTGATATTGAGAAGTTGGTCTTAATGAAGGTGAGTGGCTTCTCAGTTTCTACTGCATATTAATGCAGCTAAACCATGCAGACGTTCGGAACCATTTTACACCCGTTTTGAATCATTGTAAGTTAAAAATGACCAGAAAATGGTTAACTGGAGAGCCTTCTGTAAGAGACTAAAAGAAAATCGACTGATATTGATACTTTTCTATAAAAATTTATATTAATACTGTCTCTTTCTCCCAAGCTTGAAGAGGAGTTGCATCGTCTTGGCGTTCGGCATAACTATGCATTGCATGTGAAGAGCACTCAAAAAATTATTCCATGACAGACATTCACGGAATATTATTTTTTTCACTTTTTCACTTTTACTCAAATGCAAAACATAACAACTGGGGTAGCCTCAGTCTTTCCTGTAATAAATGGGCCACATAAATCAATGGGCTCTACATAATTATGTGTCTAAATAATCAAACTTGCTAAATTTTACGTAGTTAGATTTGCCTTAGATAAAGGAAAAACAGAGCTTGCAGGGCTAGAAAACATGAAAAAAAATTTCTAAGCAACAAGTCACAGAATACAAAGGTATAAAACAGCAAGGACAGATGGAAAGAAAGAAAGAAAGCCAGTAAATGAAGAAAACAAAAAAGGTAAGAAAGGAAGAGCGAATAAAGAAAAGAAGCAACAGAAAGAAATGAAGGAAGGAAGGAAGAAAGGAAAAAAGAAAGCCAGTAAAAGAAGAAAATAAAAAAAGGGAAGAGAGGAAGAAGGAATAAAGAAAAGAAGCAAAAGAAACAAATGAAGGAAGGAAGAAATGAAAAAAAGGACAATAAATGAAGGAAACAAGAAGAGAAAGAGGAACTGAGAAAGAAATGAAGAAAGAGAAACAAAAATGAATTCATTTGAATTTATTCATTTAGTTATTTTCTTGAATGAAATAATTTACTGTGAAATACTTATTGCTCCCACTGTTACTCAATCCACCAAATTGAGTTAATAAATAATTGTAATTAATTAAACTAAATACATCCAGGCCTGATTACTACCAGTACTGTTTAATCAAAACATCACTTAAGTAGAAACGTTTCAACAATTTGAAATAGGCTACAGTACTGTGTGAAAGTCTTAGGAATATTTGAATTAACAAAATTTGTAGAATATTAATTAATAATGATTTTATACACTGCTCAAAAAATAAAGGGAACACTTAAACAACACAATATAACTCCAAGTAAATCAAACTTCTGTGAAATCAAACTGTCCACTTAGGAAGCAACACTGATTGACAATCAATCTCACAGCTGTTGTGCAAATGGAATAGAAAACAGGTGGAAATTATTGGCAATTAGCAAGACACACTCAATAAAGGAGTGGTTCTGCAGGTGGGGACCACAGACCACTTCTCAGTACCTTTCTGCTTTCTGGCTGATGTTTTGGTCACTTTTGAATGTTGGTGGTGCTTTCACACTCGTGGTAGCATGAGACGGACTCTACAACCCACACAAGTGGCTCAGGTAGTGCAGCTCATCCAGGATGGCACATCAATGCAAGCTGTGGCAAGAAGGTTTGCTGTGTCTGTCAGTGTAGTGTCCAGAGGCTGGAGGTGCTACCAGGAGACAGGCCAGTACACCAGGAGACGTGGAGGAGGCCGTAGGAGGGCAACAACCCAGCAGCAGGACCGCTACCTCTGCCTTTGTGTATGGAGGAACAGGAGGAGCTGCCAGCGAGATGAGATCCTCAGACCCCTTGTGAGACCATATACTGGTGCGGTTGGCCCTGGGTTCCTCCTAATGCAGGACAATGCTAGACCTCATGTGGCTGGAGTGTGTCAGCAGTTCCTGCAAGATGAAGGCATTGAAGCTATGGACTGGCCCGCCCGTTCCCCAGACCTGAATCCGATTGAGCACATCTGGGACATCCTGTCTCGCTCCATCCACCAACGTCACGTTGCACCACAGACTGTCCAGGAGTTGGCGGATGCTTCAGTCCAGGTCTGGGAGGAGATCCCTCAGGAGACCATCCGTCACCTCATCAGGAGCATGCCCAGGCGTTGTAGGGAGGTCATACAGGCACATGGAGGCCACATACAATACTGAGCCTCATTTTGACTTGTTTTAAGGACATTACAAAGTTGGATCAGCCTGTAGTGTGTTTTTCCACTTTAATTTTGTGTGTGACTCCAAATCCAGGCCTCCATTGGTTAATAAATTTGATTTCCATTGATGATTTTTGTGTGATTTTGTTGTCAGCACATTCAACTTTGTACAGAACAAAGTATTCAATGAGAATATTTCATTCATTCAGATCTAGGATGTGTTATTTTTAGTGTTCCCTTTATTTTTTTGAGCAGTGTGTATATATATATATATATATATATATATATATATAATGTGTGTGTGTGTGTGTGTGTGTGTGTAAAACAAATAGTGATTTTCTGGATGTTAGTTTGTTTGTTTACCCATTTCCAGGCCTCTCCTCGAGGAAGCCCAGTATTATATGTAGTTATAAAGCAGCTCCTGGTTTGACCAATCAGTGCTCAGTAAATTGAGCTCATGATGTCATTGATGATATTAACAAGTCTCTGTGGTGGCTGTGAAGGTGTCAAGGAAAAATATGGACCCAAGAAATTCTTGTTACTTTTTATTGGTTTTATGTTAATTTGAATTATGAATACGACTTTATTCTAATGTATATTTTGATAAACTCACTGCTGAGGTCAACTGTTTAAACATTTGCTTGGATGCCTAAAACCTTTGCACAGTACTGTAAGTGTTTCCAGTTGTTACATTTCAATTAAGAAATTTCAGTCTGGGTTACAAAGGTGTTTCTAAGTGTCAGGGGCTCCACAAGACCTCAATGAGAGAGCGATATCTGCAGGTGGAGAAACGGGAATAGTGGTGAGTCTAACCAGAAATGGCTGTCTGACCAAAATTCTGACTAAAAAAAAGAACAACAACAACTCATCCAGGAAGTCACAAAAGAATCCAGATAAACATCTAAGGAACTATAGGTCTTGCTGTCCTCAGATAAGGTCAGCATTCATGATTCCACCATTAGAAAGTGACTGGGCCGAAATCGCATCCATAGGAGAGTTGCAAGGCAGAACATAAAGCCTTTTCTAAATTTGCTGCATTTATCTTTTTGAAATATGGGGTGTTGTTACATTTGGCATAAAGCTAACACAGCATTTCCCAACAATAAGAGCGTCATACCAACAGTGAAACATGGTGGTGGTAGTGTGATGATGTGGGGCTGCTTTGCTGCTACTAGAAAATCCAGTCTACCAAAAAGTCATGCTGGAGAATGTCCACTCCTCAGTCCATTATCTGAATCTCAGGCTCATTTATGTTCTGAATCAACACAACAATCAGAAGCACGAGCACGTCCATGTCCACTGGCTCAAAAGAAACAAAAATACAGTGTCCCAGTCAAAGTCCTGACTTGAAACCCATTGAGATGCTGAGGCAGGTCCTTAAACGGACTGTTCACGCTTGAAAGCCCTCCAGTGTGGCTGAATTAAAGCAATTGTGCAAAGAAGACTCCTCAACAGTGATGTGAAAGACTGATCTACAATTAAATGAAGCTATTGGTTAAGGTTAAAAACTGTGCTCTTTTCTTATGTTCTCCTTTGCTCATATTACATTTTGTATGTCAATCTAATTGATCAATTATAGTGCTAAATATGCAAAAATACAGGAAATCAGGAGGTGCTTTTTCTCAGCACAATAATTGTATGTATACACTAAAAGTTTGTAATATTGTGTTCATGTACTTCCAATCACTGTTCTGGTTGAGAACAGACAAGTGGTTTTTATAATCTCTCACCATTAATGGATGTAATGAAAATCATTAAAAAAAAAGAAATAAATTTTGAAAACTATTTCATCGCTTCATTTGAAACTTACTGCTAACACATGTATTCTTGAGCTCCTTCTGATGTGGGTTCATTATTTCATGGGTAAGTAGCTTCCCCTTGTGCAACATGTGCTTCAGTAAAGCCATGTGTAATATATACACCGATCAGGCATAACATTATGACCACCTCTTTGTTTTTATGAGTGGATCAGACGCAGCAGTGCTCAGTGTTGCTGCTGGACTGAGAATAGTCCACCAACCAAAAATATCCAACCAGCGTCCTGTGGGCAGCGTCCTGTGACCACTGATGAAGGACTAGAGGATGACCAACACAAACTGTGCAGCAGCAGATGAGCTGTCGTCTCTGACTTTACATCTATAAGGTGGACCGACAAGGCAGGAGTGTCTAATAGAGTGGACAGTGAGTGGACACAGTGTTTAAAAACTCCAGCAGCACTGCTGTGTCTGATCCACTCGCACCAGCGAAACACACACTAACACATCACCACCACCACGTCAGTGTTACTTCTGAGAATGATCCACCACCCAAATAGTACCTGCTCTGTGAGGGTCCATGGGGGTCCTGACCACTGAAGAACAGGGTAACAAAGTATCAGAGAAACAGATGGACTACAGTCTGTAACTGTAGAGCTACAAAGTGCAGCTATACGGTAAGTGGAGCTGATAAAATGGACAATGAGCGCAGAAACAAGGAGGTGGTCAGAATGTTATGCCTGATCTGTGTGTGTCTGTCTATGTACTCTAGAATTTTTATATGTTTGTGGGAAATTATTGGACGAGACTGCTCAAGCGTATTGTTGATGCCAAGGAGGGCTTGGTGTGTTTGACTAAACTTCTTAATGAGCTTTCTGATGCTATCTAAAACACCCTCCTGTGAGTACAGAGCCATCAGTGCATCA
Source organism: Pygocentrus nattereri (assembly GCF_015220715.1). Classification (NCBI taxonomy): domain Eukaryota; kingdom Metazoa; phylum Chordata; class Actinopteri; order Characiformes; family Serrasalmidae; genus Pygocentrus; species Pygocentrus nattereri. Next base: position 9,544,359 of record NC_051227.1, on the reverse strand, counting down.
TTTAGGACCCTTCTAGGCTCCCAACCAAAGCAGGATCTCTCAGTAAAGCTGCTGAACTTGAAGGAATATGTTTTGCAACCTAATCTGCTGCATCTGTTTTATACGATTGATCATCACAGACAAAAATTATGACAATTATATAACAGTTACATAAGGGCTGAAAATTTGTTGAGAAGTAAACAGAGGTGCACATCCATTTACCTTCATCCATGATGATCCAATATGATAACCACTAACAAACCACAAGCAAAGCTAACAGTAGCAAAATATGCCCCAATCAGGGAATAACTATGTGTGGGCTCTATTTCTCCCAAATGAAGTCTCCAATTGAAATATGACAAATCAGTCAATAGAGCTCTCTAATTGTTTAGGCCTTCAGGAGCTGAACGGAAGGCCTAATGTGCCAGCTTAACCACTAACTCAGTGAGGAAATTCGAGTGGAATCAACCAATCATAAGCTGACTCACAATGGGGCCAATTTTGAGAGAAAAACATCACTCCAGGCCAGGGGTGTCCGGGTCCTGGAACAGATGGCGCTGACCTGAAATCTACTTTGACAGTACAAAAACAATATAAATAAAGTTTTGTCAACTTTCCAAAAACGTTGGGACAGGGGCAATTTAAGATTATGTTTGTTGTGACATGTTCAAAAAACATCTTAATGCAGTCATGCTTGGATATAAAAGCATCCAGGAAAGGCCTAGTCCTTTATGAGCAAGGATAGTCAAGGTTTGCCCCTTTGACAAAAACGTATGAGCAAAAAATTAAACAGATGAAGGATGATGTTCCTCAGCAAAGTATTGCAAAGATTTGGGGTATTTCATCCTCTGCAGTGCACAATACTATCATATGATTTAGGGACTCTTGATAAGTCTCTAAGCATAAAAGGCAACAGTGGAAAACACAACTGAATGCCAATCACCTTCCACACCTCAGATGGCACTACATTAATAACCAGCATGCTTTTGTGATGGATATCACTTTATGGAATCAGGAATACTTTGCCAAACTGTTATCAGTAAACACTGCCTGTCACTGCATCAACAAATACAAGCTAAGATTGTACTCTGCACAGTGGAAGCCATACATTAACAACATCCAGAAATGTGGCCGACTTCTCTGGGCTCGAGCTGATCTGAAATTGTATTGTGGTAAGACTGTTTATGGAAATAATGGAAGTTGTCTTCTGTGGGCCAAAGAAGAAAAGGACCACCGAGATTGTTATGAGTGTTAAGTTCAAAAGCCAGCTTCTGCTGCCTTCTATATGACATCTTTTTCAGGGAGGTCTATGCTCATTTCAACATGACAGACAAAGCTACATTCTATACGTTTTACAACAGCATGGCTGCATAATCAGAGAGTCCCTGTCTGCAGTCTGACTGTCTACCACTGTAAAAGCTCATTTTATGAAGCCCAAAATAAGACAACAAAGGCTCTCTAGGGTTGCACAACTTTTATAACAGAGAAATGGTAAAAATAATTATGTATTTAGTCCCTAACAATGTTAATTAGGTGCATTTTAAAAGAAAGATGATGTAATACAATGGCCCACTTTTTTCTGGAATGTGTTCCAGATGTCAAATTTGGAATATATTTAGAAAAAGACAATGAAGTTTGAAGGTAAAATGTCAAACATTGGCTTCAGTTTCATACAGATTCAACAGAATTTACCAATCGCTGCTTTAAGGTTTTATTAGCATTTCACATACTGTCCCACTTTTTTGGAACAAGGTTTTTAATAAAGTGGACAATTATTTACAATTATAAACTGGCCTGTCGTGAGAAAACAAGTCACTCTCCTTTGGTACATAATGAATTCCACAGTCCAAGGAAAGGAATGAAGCTCTTCTTTCATTCTAAAAATAGTAAAAGAACAAACTTCAACTTGAAACAGCTCAGAGATTACAGGGATATCAGCTACAAGAGATGCGAAAGATAAAAACAGCAGCATTTCTGCTCAAAGGCCTTTATATTCTGTGGAAAGACAGTTTGTCTGCACCATGAGATGTTCCTTCAATGGCATTTTCCCCCCACAACCGCTTCAACACAACACTTTGAACTTGCCTTCTCTAACCTTTTTTAGCTTTCAACCCAAATCCCAAAAGCCTTGCCCAGTTTACTGAAAGTGCAGTGTTCCTGAAACCTTTCTGAAATTTAATCGCTCCTCAAAATGTACTGTGGTGAAATGTACGCAGCTACAGGGTTGGCCGTAATGTTAGGTGTGGCTGGTATGAGTTGCATGCAAAGCTGAAAATGAAAAAAACTCCAACGATATACACAGGTGAGCCCAAAATTATGACCACTCACAAACTAAGAGGAAAACTTTGATCATCTACAGTGCATGTCAAGGTCTGGGATATATTAGGCAGTAAGTAAACAGTCAGTTCTTGTCCAACATGTCCAAAATGGCAAATGGAACACTTCATGAGAAATACATGGCTGCTTATGTCATGGGCTGGAGGTTAGTGAACCAGCCCTGTGACCAGAAGGTCACTAGTTCAATCCCCAGAGCTGACAGTACATGACTAAGGTATCCTTGAGCAAGACACCTAACCCCCAACTGCTCCCTGGGCGCTGTGGACAGGGCTGCCCACCGCTTCAGGCAAGTGTGCTGACTGCCCCCTAGTGTGTGTGTGTGTGTGTGTGTGTGTGTGTGTGTGTGTGTGTGTGTGTGGTGTTTTACTTCACGGATGGGTTAAATGCGGAGGTGAAGTTTCCCCTGTTGTGGGACTAATAAGGGTCACTTAATTTTGAACATATAGTAATTTGCATTTAGTTGTGTTATTGAGTGCTCAACTTAAGTTGCATTTGAGCAGATTTAACTATGTAATTTGTAGAACATGTAAATCATGAAAAAATCCCACAGACTCTCTCCAAAATCTTGTCGAAAGTGGAAGCTGTTAGAGCTGCAAAGGGGGACCAGCTCCTTATTAATGCGTATGTATTTAGAGTGGGATCTCATGAAAAAGCTCCTGTAGGATTAATACAGTGGCAAGAAAAAGTATGTGAACCTCTTGAAATTTTATGGTTTTCTGCATTAACTTGTCATAAAATGTGATCTGATCCTCATCCAAGTCAAGCATATCGACAAATATAATGTGCCCAAAATAATAACACAAAATATTTTTTATCCTTCATATCTTCATTGAGAACAACAATGAAAACATTATCGTGCTAGTGGATAAAGTATGTGAACCCTTGAGTTAATGATCTCAAAAAAGCTAATTGGAGTCATACCTGGAGTCTTGTTAAGAAAATGAGTTTGGAGGTGTGTACTAGAGCTACTTTGACTGATAAAAACCACTTAGACTTTTTGAGTTTGCTCCACACAAGAAGGATATGCGTATGTAAGCCATGCCTCGCCAAAAAGAGCTTTCAGAGGATCTACGATCAAAAATTGTTGCTTTACATAAAGCTGGAAAGGGTTACAAAGCAATTTCAAAGACTTTAGAAATTCACTAGTCTACAGTAAGGCAAACAATCTACAAATGGAGACAATTTGGGACTGTGGCTACTCTGCCAAGAAGTGGGCGCCCAGTCAAAATGACCCCAAGAGCACAACGGAGACTTATCAATGAGGTAAAGAAACAACCCCGAGTGACAGCCAAAGATTTGAAGGCGGCATTGATGCAGGCTAACATCTGTGTTCATGAATCTACAGTTCGTAAAACTTTGAACAAGCAGGATATCTATGGCAGGACACCACGAAGGAAGCCGCTGCTTACTAAAAAGAACATTGCTGCACGCCTGAAGTTTGCGAAAGAGCACATTGACACTTCACAACGGTACTGGCAAAATGTTTTGTGGACAGATGAAACTAAGATTGAACTATTTGGAAAGAACACGCAGCGATATATCTGGCGTAAAAAAGGCACTGCACATCACCATAAAAATATCATCCCAACCGTCAAGTATGGTGGAGGGAACATCATGATTTGGGCCTGCTTTGCTGCATCAGGGCCTGGTCAGCTTACGGTCATTGAGGGGAAGATGAATTCCCAAGTGTATCAAAAAATTCTACAGGATAATGTGAGAGAGTCTGTACGCCAGCTGAAACTCTATAGAAGTTGGGACAGGACAATGACCCAAAACACCGGAGCAAGTCCACAACAGAATGGCTTATGAAAAACAAAATCCGCCTTTTGGAGTGGCCAAGTCAGAGCCCAGATCTCAACCCTATTAGAAATGCTATGGACTGACTTGAAGAGAGCTGTACACATGAGGCATCCAAGGAACATGACAGAGCTAAAGCAGTTCTGCCAGGAAGAATGGGCTAAAATTCCTCCTGAACGATGTGCAGGTCTGATCCACAGCTACAGGAAATGCCTGGTTGAGGTTATTGCCGCCAAGGGAGGGTCAACCAGCTATTAATTCCAAGGGTTCACATACTTTTTCCACTATCACTTTAAATGTTGAATGAGTGTGTTCAATAAAGTCCTGAAAGAAAATTTATTTTTGTGCGTTATTATTTTGGGCACATTATATTTGTCGATATGCTTGACTTGGATGAGGATCAGATCCCATTTTATGACAAGTTAATGCAGAAGACCATAAAATTTCAAGAGGTTCACATACTTTTTCTTGCCACTGTATGTAGGTGTCCCATGACTTTTGTTCATGTAGTATATTTGCTTTAGTTTTGGTTACTTTCTTAATACCTTTACTTGCTTAAGTGAATTTTCACGACAGAAGCAGGACTCCACTTCAAGGGGGTACTCAGGATCCATTGCTACATCTGTTGTAAACATGTCTACTTGCCTCCTACAGTGGTGCACCAGTGGCCTCGACACTCAGATTTTCCAGTTCAAGGCCTAATAAAACCCCCTTCTGATGGTGTATCTTGAAAGTGGTAGGAAATCTGCAAGTGCTTTGGGGCAGATACTGGGAAGAAGCAAGCCAGATGCTGAATATCATGTTTGTATTTATTAGGCTCTACATCGAAATCAATGAGGTTGGAGGAAGCAATGCTGCTACTGCAGAATACCACAACACAACAAATGCCATATTAATTGCTAGTTTTAGGCCAGCATGCCCTTTTCCACCTCTTTTGACCAGTGTTACCTGCTAAGCCTGTTCGACATGCTACCTTCCAGATAAATTGAATGGTCTTTAACAGCCTGAACCCTTGAATGCTGGTGTCTCAATAGTGTTTACTCAGCTTAAGTCACTGCAAAGCACAATATTTGAGTTTAATAACATTTTTTGTTCATAACAGAGCGTAACTTTGGATGTTGAAGTAGCCCTGCAGGTCAAAACATATTGATGGGTTGCTGTTTGCGTGTTTGTTTGAAGGAGGTTGTCTAACCATTCTAAGGGTAATTGATTGGAGCAAATCAAGGTCAGCCCAGTTGTTCATGTTTGTTCAGATTGGGGTTTTATATCCAGTTTTGAGTGGTTGCCAGTACTTTAAACCAATCAGAGGCATCGCAGACTATGGCAAAGTACCATAAAGGGGGAATTCTACCAATTTTTCCAAAGTTGTGCATAAGGATTTGCTCATTCAGGGAGTTTGATGAGAAAAATTGTACTATAGACACTTACTGGGTCAGAATTGATCATAGGGATAGAGATAGGAATCGGGCATATGAAGAGTTTAATGCCTCTAAAAGCTCCCTCACCGAAAGTTGTTAGATGTTAGATGAAGTGATTATGTCTGAGATATTATGTTGTGATGGTTTTGAGAGATGATTATGGCCTAAAGCCACTTATTTCTTCAGATCTTCCACTATTTTACAATCATCAATATTACATATAAAGTTCTCTGGTGGTTTTGGAGAGTAAATAAAATGGCTATATTTGGGTTGTACACATTGTGACTCCTGGTTCCTATCAGCACCACTGTAAAGAAATCTGAGTTGCTAAGTTTCAGTACAAGTAACAGTTTCACATCCAACCACCCTGAATGACTTAGTTTACCTCTCACATGATTTTTCGGAACAAACAGCGGCCTTCGTTCTGTCACTGCAATATTCCAGGACATCTCAAAGTTCTTTAGCTTCAAGATACTAATTTCTGGTGGAGAAGATAAAAGATTTTTAAGATACGTTCAGAAAGTTGTTAGAAATGTTAAAAATGAGAAGTCGGCTAAAGTAACTAAAACTAACTGATTACTCAGCGTTTCTTGAGTTAACTCAAGATAAGGACACTAGAGTTCACCCAAATCAAACCTCTTAGTTGAGTCAAAACATACATTTTACATCTTATAATTTGTAGCTCTGCATATCAGTTGGTTAAATAATATAGGTTTTTAATACAATTTCTCCCCTACCTGTACTCACTTATGGATGGCTATGGCATCGCCAGGCGAGCTGATGATCTCCTGTTGGGTTGACGGCTTAGTGTGTGGCACCACTCAGGAACACCTGAAGTTACTCACATTTTGTATCCATAAATATTAATACAGCATAGAAAATATTTGTCATTTTAGCTGTGGTAGCGTGGTTACATGTTCTGCCTATTCATACAAACCACCATCAGGAAATTTTGAGTTTAAAGCCATATGTGGTCCATATCTGGAAGCCCAAAAGGAGAAAGATTCCCATGGGACTGTATTGGAAAAGTTTAATTTTAAGTTCAGCTGACTTCTCATTTTTTTAAGTGTACCAAAATGTTCCCCGTCCTGAGAATGTTTCAGAAATGAGTTGGCCTGTATCTTTCAGAGCCTCAAGCTCAAGCTTATACTCATTTCAACTGCAGCGATAAGAAATGCCACAGTTAACATTCTGCCTACTACAAGGGGACATAAAGGCCAAAATATTCTGATTCTTTCTGTCCTGTCATTACTCTTCGCCTCCCTCTGTCCTGAATGCTTCAAGTTTTAAAAGTAACTAGGAGGTCCATTGATCACTTTTTCCAACTCTCTACACTCTGGCCATGTTACAGAATCCCACCATATGAAATGTTCTTCCACATGTTGCAATTACATGTTGCCACCAGATCCCCAAAACTTACATAGTGGAGATTCAGTGGGCCAAAATCAAATCTTCCTCAAAGAGCTTTGAAAACCACTGTTCACTCCATACAATCAATCTATGCTAGGTTTAACTCACTGGGCCTCATTCAGCAACCGTTCTTAAGAACACTTTCTATGACTGTCATATTTGTAAGCATCTATAAACACATTCATAACATGTTATAATACATTCATAAGGCATCATAAAGAGGGCTATAAATATTTATAAATATGCATTATACAATATGGCCATGCATATTATGCATTACGAATTGTTAACAATGTATTATAAGAACTGCTCATAACAAATTATAAGCTATATTAGTCCGCTCTAAGTAAAGTGAAGCGTACTGGCTAAAGCCTCTTCCAGGGTTAAGAGTGAGGCTTCAAGTTGAAGTGTTTTCTGAAGGATTTACTAAAACATTAAAACACAGTAAAGCTCATTACAGGCTTCAAATCTCAGAGTTTAAACTAGAGCTGCCCTCACTGTTTCACCCAATGTGGGAAAGTCAATGTTCACCACTGTTAATGTGCACCACCGTTAGCCTGGCACTGACTTAACACTGCATATCCTATAGAACGACAGCAGAAACCAGCATTACTGTACTGCAGTGTAGCGATACAGAGGGAAGGGTTCTAGTGCTTGAGGTTAGAACCAGTGAGGGAACCTCTCCAGACCTTCACTCCACAATGACTTCACACTCAGTTTGATGTCAGAGGGGGTTCAGGGGAGAGGCTGATGAGTACTTGGTTTGCTGTGATGTAATGTAGTGTTTAAAGTGAGACGCTGGGTAGGAAAAGCACAACTCCCCACCCCTGCTGTCTTAATTCCTTGACCAAAACCTGGACTAAGGACAGGGCCTACGCCAAAGACGCTTTAATTTCTATTGAATTATTATCTTTCAACTTGTAAAACCCCAACAAGTGCTAAAATTACCTTACTTCACTCCGGCCTTCTGAGCCGTCCTAGCAGAAATCCCACTTTTCTATAAAGCAACATTTCACGTCACTCTTCTATTTTTATTTCTCTATACCAAAATTTCCAGGGATTTTGCAAAATCTGTGGCAATCTGGGCGTCTCAGTTGGTAGCACTGTTGCTGTGCAGAGGGCCTGGGTTCAATTCCCTGGCCGGGCAACCAGGGTCCTTTCTGTGTGGAGTTTGCATGTTCTTGTGTGGGATTCCTCTGGGTATATCCTGCCTTCCGCTCGATGACCGCTGGGATAGGCTCCAGCACCCCCCCACGACCCTGAGAGAGAAGCGGCTTAGAGAATGGATGGATGGATGGATGTATAATTCCACTTTAATGTGATTGTGAAAGCTAACAGCTGTAGAAAATAGGTATGGTGATTTGAAAGAACTGCGATTATGTAATATTTGTGACAGGCTTGTAAAAGAAAAATGATGTGGGCTAATCCAAACATACGCTCATCACAGTAAAGGCTGGATGCAGTGTTTTCCCTTGAGCACCAGTCAAATCCTGAACCGCCTAAGCACATATTAGGTCACGGCACTTGCTACCCAGCCAGGTAGCTTTGCTTATTTAGCAAAGCTGAAGGACGGCCGTTAAGCCATCTAGGTCAGGCCCAGTAAGGCGGTAATATTAGCATAGATAATGCTTTGTCGATGAAAGCTAATGGCAAAGTGGTGGTAATTTAATGCGAGCATGGCTGATGCTGCTGCAACAGGAGGGCAAATGCCGATAGCCTTGAAGCGCAGCATTCAGACTCTATTGAGAATTAAGAAAGGATGGTAAATTCCTCCAAAGACACATTTGGCAGCGTTTGAGTCGGCGGGAAGCAGGCACACACGCACAGTTCCACCTCTTAGTAATCAAATCACACTCTCTCTCCTAATTGGAACACCAGCCTCAACAACCAAGAGCAGCGTGGAGACAGCAGATGGCTCCAAAGAGCTTCCCAAACCCAGGGCAGGGCCTCTCTCTCTCACAGAGAGCAGGACTCTCTCAGGCCTGTAAGAGCAGCAGAACTGAGCTCTGAAGAGAAAGCTGCACACATGAAACCCCAGAGGAGCAGCAGGACTCAGCTCAGCCCTTTAAAGCAAGCAGATCGGCCACACGTGCTTCGGATTACCCTGTCACACGCTCCAGTCCGGAGTACACACGGAAACACAGAACTGGCCGTGTTAGGAAAAACAAACCAAGCTGGTATTAATTAAATTCACCCATTTTAAAAATTCATTAGCCTTCAAAGACCATCCGAGATTATTAATCAGCCAAAGTCATTCAAGTCAAATAAAAGAGAATGAATTGTGTTTTTCTAAGTCTGATGAGATTTTCACCTGATATGTTCAAATAAATTAAGTCTGAATAGGATATTTAAAGCCACTTTCCTCAACTATTTTAAGACCGGGGTCACTTTTTTATTGACACGAAAGATGTTATTGGCTCCTTGCAACCTATATTTGCATATTGGGCCTGGATTATTTTACTCACCATCTCTTTCTTTATCCATCCATTTTCCAAGCCACTTCTCCGTCAGGGTCACGGGGATTGGGGGTGCTGGAGCCTATCCCAGCAGTCATCGAGCAGAAGGCAGGATACACCCTGGACAGGTCACCAGTCCATCACAGGGCAGACAGACACACACTCAGGAGCAATTTAGCATGTCCAATTGGCCTGACTGTATATCTTTGGACTGTGGGAGGAAACCTCAGAACCCAGAGGAAGCCCACGCAGACATGGGGAGAACATGCATACTCCACACAGAGAGGACCCCGATCACCCGGCAGGGGAATTGAACCCAGGCCCTCCTCGCTGTGAGGCGACAACGCTACCCACCACACCACCTCTGCTGTCACTGCAGATGGGCAGGGTCGCCTACAGATCTCAACCACTGCCCTGTAGCTCAGTAACAAAGGGTTAGGGTGACACTCGAAAACAAGTGGTAGGGGTAAAAGAAGAAATGGGACTGGGTCTTAGCATGAAGGTAGTCACTGTTGTAACCTGCCAACACAAACCAACACTTAGCAGCAGGAAGAACACTAACTTGCCCTTCTAGCCAACAACACAAGGCTAGGCAGCTAAATGAAACACATGCAGAAGCACCTAAAGGCCTCGGCGTACTTTTAGTGAAGACAATGTTCACACGGCAGCTGGGCGAACTCTGCAGACGAAGATGCTACGCTACAAAGCCTATGATTGGTCGGTAAAAATGAGGCGTGCCAGTAAACAAAGATGGACAAAAAGCATGATGGGCGCTTTGGCAGAGACACCAGTATTTCACTGATAATCTCACATTCATTAAATAATCAGTGAATGCTCCCTAGGGGTGGCACGGTGGCATGGTGGGTGGGGCTGTCGCCTCACAGCAAGGAGGGCCTGGGTTTGAGTCCCTGGCCGGGCGACCAGGGTCTTCTCTGTGTGCATGTTCTCCCCATGTCTGCGTCGGTTTCCTTCGGGTTCTTCGGTTTCCTCCCACAGTCCAAAGACATGCAGTCAGGCCATTTGGACATGCTAGATTGCCCTTGGTGTGAATGTGTCTGTCTGCCTGCTCTGTGATGGACTGATGACCTGTCCAGAGTGTATCCTGCCTTCCACCCATGACCACTGGGATAAGCTCCAGCTCCCCCAATGACCCAGAAGGAGAAGTGGCTTAGAAGATGTGTGTTTGAATACTCCCTAAATGTAAGATGTTGTTATTTGGTTATACTAACTAGTAAAAACCACCAAAACATATAGGTTCTCTTATATTTTGGTTCACAGAAGAATGAGGCTGTGGTCGCCAGCTGAGGGTGGATTGACGAAAGCATTCTAAACAGTATCGAAATGGAGGGCAAATGATCTAATAGATGGAAAAGATTCTCATTTTTGTTTGTGAAATGCTCAGTTAGAGTTTGGTATATCATACAGAAAAATATACCAGAAGTGTGGATGTTACTCTTATTTCAAAGCTGAGGAAATCTGACCGAGGCAACATGGGAACATAGGGATATTTCCCATGTAAACTTTGATAAAGGAACACAGGGTTCTGGGAAAATAAGACCCGGGGAATACAGAACTCTGGGAATATAGGACTGTTTCAAATATTACAATGAGGGAATATAGGACTCTGGGAATATGGGACTGTCTCAAAAATTACAATGAGGGAACATTGGACCCTCGGAATACATGATTCTAGGAATATTGAACTGTTTCAAACATTACAGTGAGGGAATACAGGACTCTGGGAATATAGGACTGTTTCAAAAGTTACAATGAGGGAAAACAGGACCCAGGGAATACAGGACTCTAGGAATGTAGGACTGTTTAAAACATTACAATGAAGGAATATAGGACACTGGGAAAATAGGCCTCTAGGAATATGGGGCTGTTTCAAAAATTACAATGAGGGAAAACAGGACTCTGGGAATATAGGTCTGTTTCAAAAATTACAATGAGGGAAAACAGGACCCAGGGAATATTGGAGCCTGAAAACATAGGACCCAGGGAATTTAGGAACTTGGAAATATATATATATATATATATATATATATATATATATAATAATCTGTTTGAAAAAATACTAAAAGGGAACATGGGGTCCTGAAATCATAGGGCTGTTTCCTAGAGATTTTAATGAGCACTGCTGGCTCTACCCAATAAGCAACTTAAGCAGCAGCTTAGGGTTAGTAGGCACCTTAATAACTTCTGGATTGTTAATTAGCCTTGAATTTTACAGTACATCAAATAGCAAGATGGGTGGCCCTCAGAAAATCCTGCTTAGGGCCCCCCAGAAGGCTGGACCCAGCTCTGTCAATGACAAAAATAAAGGACACTGGGAACAAAAAAACCCTGTGAATATAGGGATGATCCCTCAGCACTTTAGAAAGCCAATCCATATAGCTCAAGAGCTGCCTAACATTCATCCAAACTGGAGCTGCTTCTGCTGGAGGCTTTGCTCAGCCTCAGGCTTGGCCTGCAGGGCTGCATCTGGATACTACTGCCCAGTACTCTGACAGCACAGTATTTCAGGACATATATTTTATTTAACAACATCCGAATGCAATATCTTCAACAGTGTTTCTCATTCCTGCCCCTGGAGTCCCGCCACACATTCCACTGCCCCAACACAGCTATTTAAACCTGTTAAGGGATTGATGATGAGCTGAATGTTCGGAAACTCCCCAGCCATATCCAAACCTGTTTTTGTCTAGTACAGCAAACTTCAAACTTTAGATGAGTGGTCCTTAAATATATGCATGTTGTTACTTTGGTTCTCATGATTTTACTTGCCATGACTCTGAAATCTGATACAAATTAACTTATTAAAAGTTGTGTTTTTGTAGCGGTCATGTTGCTTTATGCATATTAATCGATCAGATCCCAAACTCTCTAAGCCAATCAATGAAAAAAGCAAAAAGCAATTAACAATTAAAAGTATGGGACCTGTTTTGCAGATGAAAGAATAAATGGTCCACTGCAGTGCAAGATATAGGCCTCTAAGGGCAGCAATCTCTTTACATACTCAAGGTAATATATGTTAATTAGGTTTATTTTTAAAGAACTATGCAAATAAGACAAATTGGCAGGCACTTTCCATACTCTCCTTCGTCTTGACAAGCAGTTTATGCTCATAACTGTATTGTATCCTATAGATTTAATCAGAATGTTTGTGTACATAATGGTTGGCTGTATATCCGAGTTTCGTCCAGTCATTATGGAAGCAGCTCAGATTATGGCAGAATTTGCTATAAATTCAAACACAACCAACAAAATATTAGCAATGACGGTAAAATCTTGTGTTTAAGGCAGTGATGTCAAATGAAGCTCTGTTCAGCTGTTCATGTGATACACCACATCTCACTTGTCATGCTGGGGAGCGATGATGAGATGGACGCACATGCTTTATATTTAGATTTATTAGGGGCAAATCCAGAATCAGGTCTAAACAGTCCAGGGTCAAAGAGCCAACACGTGGAGGACAAGAGACAGACGTGACACAACAACAGAGAACAGAAAATACAATGGAGGCCAGAAAATCAAACAACATACAATACAAACACCAGCAACCAACTAGGGAAAAACACAGGGCTTAACACTAGAACAGGGTTAACAAGACACAGGTGAGAACAATCAAGGGCGGAGTCTAGAAACAAGGGGGAAGAACAGGGAAGAATCAAAACAAGGAAGCACATGGACAAGACCAAAAGGTAAACAGAAGCACATGGAGGACCGGGAGGGGCCAATCGTGACAGCAATATGATACGTTAAGGGTTATTTTGGAATCTTGGTTTCAAAGGTCTTAGATAAGGTCATGGGGTCAACAGAGGTCATACATGAAACAACCAGAAGCAGATTCTTCAATGGGAATGTGCTTGCCCTCAGCTAACCTAGCCTCAGTGAGCTCAATTGCTAGCCAAGCAAACTTTATGATTTAGTCCTTTTCAGAAAATGTCTGGAAACTATATAACAGATTTTACTTTTTCCGATATTACAGCTTTGAAAGGCATGGAAGAGCAGCCAAAGCAGTATCAATCCCAATATCTGTGCTAACATGTTAGGTGTCTTGCTCAAGGACACCTCAGTCATGTGCTGTCAGCTCTGGGGATCGAGCCGGCAACCTTCCGGTCACGAGGCTTGTTCCCTAACCTCCAGCCCATGACTGCCCTATATCTATCTATCTATCTATCTATCTATCTATCTATCTATCTATCTATCTATCTATCTATCTATCTATCTATCTATCTATCTATCTATCTATCTATCTATCTATCTATAAGCCTCTCCTCGAGGAAGCCCAGTATTATATTTAGTTATAAAGCAGCTCCTGGTTTGACCAATCAGTGCTTCAGTAAATTGAGCTCATGATGTAATTGATGATATTAACGAGTCTCTGTGGCGGCTGTGAAGGTGTCAAGGAAAAATATGAACCCAAGACATTCTTGTTACTTTTTATTGTTTTTCTGTTTATTTGAATTATGAATACGACTTTATTCTAATGTATATTGTGATAAACTCACTGCTGAGGTCAACTGTTAAACAAATTTGCTTAGATCCCTAAAGCTTTTGCACAGTACTGTAAATTGGTGTTATAATTGCTACTTTTTTTTTAGCATTATTACTCTGTGGAGACTTAAATATAAGTGACTTAGGCTAGTTAAGGAGCTAATGCTGTTAGCATTCGTACTAGCATCCACAGAACTGTTTTGGCTCATATTTTCACACACGACAGAGGAAACCTGTAGCTTTGTTAGATTCCACACTCAAAGCTGTGTAAATGTAGACATTTGTGTGACAGCGAATCGTTTGATAACAGCGAATAAGTTAAGCTAACTACCATGCAAGGTACCTAATTAGCCAAATTAGACACTTTAGAGCAGCAGTCACCAAACCCCCTCCTGGATATCGACCTTTCCGCAGGTTTCTGCTCCAACTCAAATATAAAAAAAACTTCCTTCAGCTAATTAAGGACTTTTGGAAGCAATAATTGGATGGTTCAGGTGGATTGGTGTCAGGATTCCCCAGTGTTTCCCTGTGTCTGCCTGTTTCTGCCTCTCTGTCACAGCCATGTGCTTTTCTGCCAAGTGCATTTCTTTTTGTTTAAGTCTTTGTTTCTGCTCTGTTCCCACCTTCTCATTAGTATTCCCGCCTGTGTGTAGTTCACCTCCTTCTCCCAGGTGTTCCCCATCGTGCCTAGTGTATGTCTAGCCCATTGCTTCAGTCTTTCCTTGTCTAGTCTCGCATCTAACCTGAGTTTAGGTTCTGCTTTGTGATTCTAGTTTCAAGTCATGTAGTATGTTCTTTTGTGTTATACTCAATGTTTTTGTTCATCATCGTCAAATAAAACCATCCAGATTAGGAGTAGGATTAGGCCTGGAGCTAAAGTTTGCAGGAAGGGAGCTCCCTAGAAGCTGGTCTGATGACCACTGCTTTAGAGTGACAAAGTAATCAAAAAATGGCAAAATCATGGTTATTATATTGGTTCCAGCTGGTTCTCTTGAGCAGGTGGGAAATGAACTACAGGTAGAACCATAAGATTAGTTAGGTCATGTTTGCAGTTGCTATATGGGTACCTGTATATATATATATATATGCCCTGTGATGGACTGGCGACCTGTCCAGGGTGTATCCTGCCTTCCGCCCCATGACTGCTGGGATAGGCTCCAGCACCCCCCCCCACGCGGCCCTGACGGAGAAGCGGCTTGGAAAATGGATGGATGGATGGATATATATATATATATATATCGCTATTGTCGGAACAAAACCATGTATCTCCATTTTTGCAGTTTTCATCATAATTTTAAAGTCCCTGTTGCTCTTTACATTGTGTACAATTTACATGATGAATAGACCAAAAGAAATGAACCAAAATGACTTGTAAAAATCTGGTTCTATTGAATTACATTAAAAGTCAAATAGCTTTTATCCTTCTCCTGTAAAGTGACCATTTTGGGTCTGCTTATTATCCAGCAGTGTTTACCATACACCCATGTGCCTTCCTCTGGGATATATATCACCATCACATTTTTGTCAGAGTCTTGTTTTTATCATTGCCTTTAAACTTCCAAAATTAGCTGAGCAGGAGGGGAAATCGTGAAGTAGTAGAGCTCTAACTGTCCTGCCATGCAGTTGAAAGAAATAGAATTGTCACTTAGGCTAAACCAGATCAAACCAACCCAATCATCCACCACATGACTAAAAATATGTGCACACCTGACCATCACAACTACATGAGCTTGTTTGACATCCCATTGCAAAGCCATAGACAATGAAAGCACTTACAGTTGTCTAGGGCAGATCTAGCAGGGCTAAAAAATAAAGTGACTTGCGGCAAAGGTGCCACCTTTAAAGTCACTGAGCTCATCAGCATATGGAGATAACAAGACCATGTTATCAATGGGTGAGGCTGAAACACCTGAACTCAATAATTAGAAGGGGTGTCCACATACTTAGGCAACATAGTGTATATCAGTCAGTGGACTAGACCCTTTTTTACACTGTTTTCCATAGATTTGCTGGAGAAAATCAGATCTTGCCAAGACAGCCTCAAATATAGTCTACATATCTAATATTTGGCATTTTGTGACTGTTGTATGTTTATTGTGAGATAATGTAACTTATTTTTAGACATTTCGAGATCCTTTAAGTCATTTTATCAAGTGAAATCTCACTATATTGACATCAAATTGCATGTTTAGGAAAAATGCTTGGCTCAAATGTGGCCAGACCTGCTAGCTGCAGCACTTGATGCCTATTTGTGAATAGAACTGATTGTGATTCCGACCAGAACTCAGTTTGATGAGTGTGTGGAAGCTGCTGTGTCATCCGCGGATGTGGTTAATTGTGAAAATGCCTCTCTCTCTCTCTCTCTCTCTCTCTCTCTCTCTCTCTCTTTCATTCTGCTGGGGAATAAATCAGTCCTAAGGGCAGCTGGCAGTTTTAATCGAGTGAGATCCCCCCTCTCCCCCTCACTCTCGCACACACACGCTCCCTGCTGGTTGATAATTAGTCTTGTTAGGTGGAGGAGGACAAGTGCTGTTTGTGTGTGAGCGCATGCGAGTGCACCGTGAGTACATTTCAGGTGTGCGAGTTTTGCGCTGATGTCGTTTTTCCGCCCACATTCCCCACCTCTGCTATCCCTCAGTGCCAGCCTGTGCTTAAAATCCATTTACCGCATGCATATATTAACATTAATATGACTGCAAGCACTCTCTGTGACAGTGGCAAACTTTTTCGCCCCTTTTGTTTACATGAGTACACAATGGCTATAAAGGGAGCGATTAGGCCATTATCTGTAATCTTTATTAATGAAACCGCAAAGGAATGGGCATTTCAGGTCACCCGAGCAGCAAGAGTTATAATATAATATCATTTCTAAACAGTGCGGTAAGGATTTCCCGTAATACATTGCAGAGGCCTACTTTACATAATTAGCATTTCTGCTTCCGCTGACCTTCTGTGGTTGTTTACGACGAAATATTATTCGCTGCTCAATCTCAAATGGCTCACAAACTAGGATCTGGCCTGGTTTCTTGAAATGTAGTGCATCTAAGGGGCTATACAGCAGATCACTGTTTCATAGGATGGCACTAATGATGGGCTAGGCATGTGCCCATAAATGTAAATGTAAAAAAGTATCATGACTATCGTGATTCTGTCTTTGTATTGATATTTCAAAAGCATGTTTGAAATATCTTTTCTCAAAATAGCAACACATTTGTGCAGTAATTACAGTGATAAACAGCAAAAAACAACTGTCCACGTTATGATTTTAAATTTTACATTTTTATTATTTATAATGTTTCCCGTTTCTATTACTGAGTGCCTTACTTCTGTTACTCTGCTGCTGCGGGACTGTGGGACTAATATAGGATTATCTTATCAGACCAGAGTTGACCCAGTCATAAACACTCAGGTCTTTACTAAGAGCTGTTAAGCTGCTCCACTCTAGAATACAGCATGTCACTATTACTAGCATCCCTTACATACCAACATGAACTGTATCACATATCATTTGGAACATGAAACTGCAGTCATTATGCGCTATACGGATAAAAATGTGTGTCCTTATTATTGAGTTCAGGTGTTTCAGCCAACCGTTGCTGACCGGTGAATCAAATCAAGCACATAGCCTTACAATGTCCATCAGCAAACAAAATAAAGAATGCATTCTTTGCTGCCAAGAACGATCATTAACATACATTGAAAATAATAGTGATCCCAATATTGACCCTTGAGGAACTCCACAGTCTATATTCTTTAGACTGTTACTTTTTGGAGAACTAGCAACCCAAAGATTATGGCTTCAAATCCAAGGCCTGACTGGGTATTCCAAGGGATTGTGCTCTTGGACAAGGTCCTTAACCCTTTACAGCCCCAGGCAGTGCTGCTCTGGAGGAAGCACGATGCTTCCAGACTGGACAGAGCAAGGCAGCAAAATGACAAATCTCACTTGGAGGAGCGATAAAGTATAACATTAACATTAAGGCTCCCTGTAACCAAGTGAGATAAACCATTACAGTTATTTTCTGGTGGTCATATTAAAGTTACTGATTACACATATATCTCTAAGACAACAATATTAATGACATTTAGTTTATTATCATTTGTAATTAATATTATGTGTGTTCATCAACACATTACATATGGGATATTCCTGCCCTAACAGATTTTTCCCAGCTCATGGGGGGCTTAACAATCAGTTTAAGATTTAAATCAGGTGTTTTAGATTAGGCAAAAGGAAGATCGTGTCAATCATGGGGTTCCCAGGAGCAGGAACAGAAACCGCTGGGTTACAGGGTATTAGACGGAAATGACTCTATCACTGTAGAAAATAATGAAATAACGTCTGACTGAGTGCATCAAGCCCTGAACGAGACAGCTCTATTTTTTTAACTCTCACCCGCAGGTTCTGGGTCACGGCTGTGCTGTTATCTGATTTGATAAGTAAATGACACGGTTGCTCTTGAAGTGTCTCCTCACCTCCCCACGAGGAATATGTAAAAGCGACAGGATGGTGAATCCAGGTAAAGTCAAGCTTAAAGTATACGGCAGGTCACTCAAAGCCAAACAGCAGGATGTGATGACCTATGCTGGCAGGCATATGTTTGGGGACATCGTGCTTTCTGCTCAGAACTCCTGCGAAGGTTTTATCCAGAGCTTCATGTTTATTCAAAGTGTCTTTCTTCATATGAAGGGAGGGGAGTGAACCTGCTCATGGGATCTTCGGCTCCAGGTAGCTATGGGCCCTATTGGTCTAGTTAAAAGCCGTGAAATGAAGGACTTTTGAGGACGAATCAGTTTAACGCTGACATTGCGTCTCAGGCTATAGGAGCAAATTGGTAGTAAACTATTAAAAATCCCATTATTTTGCTCTGAGTGGATCAGACACAGCAGTGCTGCTGGAGTTTTTAAACACCTCAGCATCACTGCTGGACTGACAATAGTCCACCAACCAAGATTATCCAGCCAACACCATTCTGTGGGCAGCGTCCTGTGACCACTGATGAAGGACCAGAGGATGACCAACACAAACTGTGCAGCAGCAGATGAGCTGTCGTCTCTGACTTTACACCTACAAGGTGGACCGGCAAGGTAGGAGTGTCTAATAGAGTGGACAGTGAGTGGACACAGTGTTTAAAAACTCCAGCAGCACTGCTGTGTCTGATCCACTCGCACCAGCACAACACACAAACACACCACTACCACAGCAGTGCTGAGAATGACCCACCACCCAAATAGCACCTGCTCTGTGAGGGTCCATGGGGGTCCTGACCTCCAGGCCCACAGAACATACTCATTTTTGTTCAACCTGACTAAACAAGCTGGGTCATATTTTCAGCAATACATCACTGTGACACACACTGAGCCACCTATTGGAGCCCTGTTGGAATAAGTGTTTATAAGTGTTGTTCCAGCTGTATGTCAGACATGAAAGGCTTATGTAGACATCATGCAACCTTACGAAGACCTGCCTACTGAAGTGTTTTGTCAAAACCCAAGTCTAAAATGATAGTCCACTTTAGCCCAAATCTAAGCCCCACCCTCACCCTGGTTCTAGCCCTAGCTCTGGTCCAAGTCTTAACCCTAATGCCAGCACTGTTTATAACGAAGAGTGGCACATAAGCAGATCACGGTCTTAGTTTGAGCCTTTCTCTCACACTCAGACCTTCATTCAGAGGTAATTATGGTGAGGAATGCAGAAAGGGAGGGGAGGTGGAGAGAGGGAGAGACAGATAGATAGAGAGAGAGAGAGAGAGAGAGAGCTAGAGAGGCAGAGAGAGAGGGAGAGAGAAGAAAATAGAGGGGGATGGCTGTGACTAACCATGTTGAGGGAATCCAGTAGGACTGCATTGACCTGCTTTATTGCATGATTCATTGGCTTTCATCTTTAGGTTCTCAATGAGAGAAAGTCAGTCAGACAGACAGAGAGACAGACAGACAGACACACTGAAAGAAGATGCAAGCACTTATGCATGGATGCCACGAGCAAAGCCTTGGCCTTGCTGGGACTTTTTTTGTGGAGATAAACTAACACAAAATAATATTCATACTAAGACGGCAAACAGTTATTTCTGATCTACATCCCAGTTTCTTAACAAGTTGTGATGCTATGTAAATAGAAACAGATTGCAATGATGTACAATAATGATGTAATCTAATTTATATTATAACTATATTAGCTGAAAATAGTACAAAGATAACATATAAAATGTTCAACCTGAGACATTTTATTGTTTTATGACTAATATGTTCCCATTTTTAATCTGACACCAGCAACATGTTTCTCAATGTTAAATAGCAAAGAACTTGGGGATTTCATCATTTACAGGAATACTAGCATTAAAAGATTCAGAGAATCTGAAATCTCTGTATGTGAGGGACAAGGCTGACAACTACTCACTGGCCGTGATCTTGCAGTGATCAGGCAGCACTGCATTAAAAACAGGTATGATTCTGTAGTGGAAATCACTGCATGGGCTCAGAAACACTTCTGAAAACCACTGTCTGTGAACACAGTTCATCACTGCATCCACAAATGCTGTTAAAACTCTAAAACACAAAGAAGAAACCAAATATAAACAGAATCCAGAAACGCTGACACCTTCTCTGGGCCTGAACTCATTTAAAATGGACCGAGGGGAAGTCCTGTGTGTGATAAACTAAAATTTGAAATTCTTTTTGGAAATCATGGACACTGTGTCTTAAAGAACACTCAGCTTGTTATGCACAGTTCAGAAGTCAGCATCCATGATGGTCTGGGGGTGCATTAGTGCTCATGACATGGGTAACTTCTGTGAAGGCACTATTAATGCTGAATGATACAAACAGGTTTTGTAGCAACATATGTTGCCATCCAGATGACGTCTTTTTCAGGGAGGGCCTGAAACTGGGATACCTGCAGTTCTGATCTTTCACCCACATGCAAACATTTGAATTAACAATACAACAAAGGAGACCCTGAACTGTTGAGCAGCTGAAATCCTATATCAAACAAGAATATGAAAACATCTCACTTTCAAAACTACAGCAATTGATCGCCACAGAAAAAAAATTCTCAGTTAGAGCATTTGATAAGTTGTTTATACCATTTTCTATTGAATATAGAGTTGAAATGATTTGCATTTCATTGCATTTTGTTTTTATTTTTTTATCTCTGTTCCTGTTTCACAGGGTTTCCCACAGGGTTCTGTTCTTGGACCCCTTTTCTTCATTACTTACTTGCAAATAATATGTTCTGATAAGTTTTCACTGTTTTGCTGATGATCAGCCATATTTAAGTTTGTGTTTACATATGTTTTTACTTTTTATGTGTTTTTCATACTACTGTTCTGTGCATTTATTTTAAAGGCTCCTTGTGTTTGACAACAGTGCTATAAATTCAATTCAGTACAAATTTCATTTCATTTTTATAGATGACAGTATGTCTTACGGTATAGGAAGCTTAAGAAGGGAACACCAAAGATGTCTTGGATGATCAACAGCATTTGGTGTAAAGGGGGGGAAATTGTGCACATTTGTTTTGCCAAAATATTCCTTTAACCGTGTTCTCGCTCTAGCTGGTGAGAGTGAATATGTGAAGCCCCTCAAGTGTTGATTAAACCACTACGAGTTATCCCACACACATCCACACACGCAGCTCTGATTCTCTGTAATTACCCTTGAAATCTCTACAATGTTCATGCTCTTTAAATCATTCCTATATTGACCATGCGGGGAGCAGCATTCAAGCCTGCGGCCCGGGAGCCCATTTGTCAACAAATTATTTCCCACTTATGGGAGA
Source organism: Pygocentrus nattereri (assembly GCF_015220715.1). Taxonomy (NCBI): domain Eukaryota; kingdom Metazoa; phylum Chordata; class Actinopteri; order Characiformes; family Serrasalmidae; genus Pygocentrus; species Pygocentrus nattereri. The sequence goes on along the minus strand of NC_051227.1, from coordinate 9,522,685 downwards.
GGTGTTAAAAGGGCCTGACATTACAAAACCCCCTTGTTTTATAAAGTGTGCTTCACATCTCATGCTTTGAAATCAGTCATATGATAAACGTAAAGCCCTGGTTAAAATATTTTTAGACCTTGGGGCTACCAGTGTCCTTTAGGCCTGAAGCAATAAAATTAATGTAACAAATTTTTTTGCATATTTATAGTTTTGAGGTGTATCATTTTAATGAAGTGATCAGATTTTACTGGCCCTCCACTGGGGTTGACGTTGTGAGAACATATTATTCGCATGTAAGTAATAAACAAAATCTGTCCAAGAACAGAACCCTGTGAGACACCTTGTGAAACAGGACATTTTTGTGATTTTGGAGAAAGATGAACTGCTGTTTGTGAGAAATGTGAACCTACAATGTGAACCTATAAAGCTACACAAGTGATACCAATAATTAGAAGACTTTCCAGAGGCTTTTCAGATTGTTGCTACAACTGTTTTTAGCTTTACGACATACTTGTGTCCGGGTGCTAGGTTTGTATCCCAGGCGGCCAGGATCCTTTCTGTGTCTGTGTGGGTTTCCTCCCAAAGACATGCAGACAGGCCAACTGGACATACTAAATTGCCCATAAATGTGTGTGTGTTTGTATTAGCTGTATCTCTGCCCTGTGATGGACGGGTGACCTGTCCGGAGTGTTTGCTACCTTTTGCCCAATGACCACTGAGATATGCTCCTGTGACCCACAAGGACAAGTGGCTTAAATAATGTGTGTGTGTGTGTGTGTGTGTGTGTGTGGTCCTCAGTTCGGCATTAGCAAGAAAGGCTTGAACTACTTTAATACACTGGGCAGTATTATGGTCCTTTACTTGCTAAAGAGACAGGAAGAAGTCTAGCCATTCACTTTGACCAATTTGGCTGCCCCATATTTCACACATTGTGGACTATTATGTGAACATAGTTGTGCACATTTATTTGCTTTCTGGTAAGCACTCTTGTGTGTCCCATTTCTCAAATGACAGTAAGTGCATCTTTCTTGAATTCTGCATCGAAGCAATATTTGTATTACAGGATATAGCATACACAATATACACGTGAATATTACACACGTTGTTACAGAAATATCAGAGAAAATGTTACATTGCCAGAACACCTGCAACTGCTGTTCCACAAAGATCAGCCTTGTGATCTAAACAAGTGGGACAGGGGGAGAGACAAAGTTTGGGGCTACTAAAATTGATATTATCACTAACAATGTTTCCTTTTAAAACCTGCCTTGACCTATGTCCTCATGAAATTCTCCTGTCGCTTTCCACAATTGTTATCACTGCTGTATCCTGGTGCGACTTGTATCTTTCTAACAGACAGCAGATCATCTCTCATCAGAACCACAAATCCTCTAATTTTGTTGCTCAGCGTGTCCCACAAGGCTCGGTCCTTGGACCCATTCACTTTATGATTTACATACTTCCACTTTTGACAAATGTGTAAATATGTTGTGTTAATGTGCACTTAAGCAAAAACACTTGTAAGTGTGGACTTAGGATGGGCCGAAAATTATACCAAAATACCAAAATAACACGGACCACCGTATTCAGCAATCAAAAATGCAAGAGACTGGTAGTGCCTTAAAATCTTTTTATTTCATGCCAGATGTTTCGGCTTAGCTGCCCTGAATTAAACTCAGTTCACGTGGTTGCAGCCTAAAATATTTACATGGCATGTCACATGACTTTCAACCACCATGTTAAAATTTGTCCTCCATAACAGCACCCAGAGTGCATGTCGTACAATAAGTACTTGTTAAGAGTTAGGTCTAGACCTTCAGTGTAGGCCACAAATGTCAGTCCAGCTCCTGAAGGCCTAACCATTGGGAAGGCTCATTTGGCTACCTAGACTTCATGCGTGAAAAATCCTTACAGGCATTTGAGGATTTTTACTTTTTAATTTTGTTTCCTCAACGATGGAATAAGGGTATTGCTACAGTACTTGCAGCAAGCATTCTATTAAATAAATATGAACATGAACTGAAAATCATGTATATTTTAATTCACAGAAATTGTTTAGCCTTCTGTGAAGCCCTAGAATCCCCTCTGGTTTTCTTCTTGGTTCCAAATACTATTCAGGCGTAAAACTGTACATTAGTAAAGGTATCAAATAATTCAAAATTTCAACACTGAATTCTGGAAAATATCACTCAGCCTTACGTCTTCACATTAGGCTCAGAGTTCGATTCCTAGCATCCCAGCCAATTCATGACTCGGGGTCTGTGAAAGAGAGCTGGCCGTGACCACATTGGGTAGAAAGGATTGATTTCTCTCTTGTGTCCATTTGCAGTGGTGCTGACCAGTCCATACAGATTTAAACTGGATCTTTATAATGGATTAAACAGTTAGAAGTTAATGGCTGAAAATAACACAAGCATGTTGTGGCTCTACATTAATTATTGCTTAGTAAATCAAGCAGAGAAATTGTGTTGATCAATGCCACATTTGGAAGTGCTCAGTTGGAATTTGAATGTAAATCGAAATGTAAATGTCATGTATAATGTAACTGACAACGTAATTACTCGTGTTACTACTTTATAACACTGAAATAGTTGGGTAAAACAACAGTAACAACTCTAGATGTCCATGAGTTACTCACAGACGCTTGCAATTCTGCAGTTACTCAGGAACTGGTGAACTGTGAGAAAAAAGATCACGAATAAACTCCTGAATCAATAACAAACACGAACCAAATCCAAGATGTTGTTGCTTCTGCTATCATCCCCATATGAGGCTCATGAAAAAATCATGCCTCTGGCTACTGAAGAAGCCAAAACATTGATATTCAGAGTACCAGATGTACACGAAAAACAGTGTTTCTCCATAATTTGAGGAAACAACTGCAGCAAGGGCAGTAAACTTGCCATTTTGATCATCTGTGAGTAAAATGACGTATAAAGATCAGATGTTAATGTACTTGAACCACAGCCTCTGCAGAGTGTCTTTTAATTGGGTTGTTCATCGAAGTAAAATGTGTTGCTGATATTAATGAATCGAATAGTGAAGGGTCATCAGTGAATACGTCAGGAAAAGTACATTCAATCAGCATCACCTTCATCATCACCTTCATCATAGCTATAAACGTGACTGCAAGGATTATTAGTATAAACATCATCATCGTCACCATGATTGTCACCATTACCATCATCAACATTACCATTGTCAACAATCATAACAATCATAACCATCATCAGGATCAGTATAATCACCATTACCAGCATCATTAGTCGTGCAGTCGTGGGCTGGAGGTTAGGGTTCCAGCCTCGTGACCGGAAGGTCGCCGGTTCGATCCCCAGAGCTGACAGCACATGACTGAGGTGTCCTTGAGCAAGACACCTAACCCCCAACTGCTCCCCGGGCGCTGTGGATTGGGCTGCCCACCGCTCCGGGCAAGTGTGCTCACTGCCCCCTAGTGTGTGTGCTCACTAGTGTGTATGTGGTGTTTCACTTCACGGATGGGTTAAATGCGGAGATGAAATTTCCCTGTTGTGGGACTAATAAGGGTCAATTAATTAATCACTATCATCACTCTAATCACAGCTATAACCATGATTGTAATCATCATTAGGATAAACATCACCATCGTTATCACATTATCATCATCACTGTAATTATCATGACCATCATCATCACTGCCGTAATCACCATCAGCATCTTTTTCATGCTTATCTCCGATGGTGATTGAGAGGTGTGAGTAATTTTTGCGTGTCTGCAGACAACATGTAATACAGTGAAGATATTGTTGACACTGTATTCACTTCTCCATGCTACCTTATGTTTAATACACTTGCAGTTAAAAGTAGAACGGAGACTCATTTATCATAGTAAGTGTTGCTATTTACTTTCTAGTCTGTGTCTGCTTTGTCCTGGCAACTCATCCTTTATATACAGCACGAATGGGAATGGGAATTTAAAGGTCTCGTATGATATATCTGCACATGTCCTTGTTCATGTTGTGGCATGCTGGCTGTCACGAACCATACCATTAAGGCAAAATGCATTCACTTCATGCCTGTCATGTTCAGCAAGGAAGGCTTTCTCACTGTGATTCTGGTGTACAACAATACACACTACTTACACTGCAGATGGAGCTCATAAAGTGATCTGTGAGTTGAAGAACAAAGTAGGTCGTTTCTCATAAAGTGGGGGGTGAGTATATATTTTACTTGGTGATATGTTTTCAATTACTGCACCACAGCCATGGATTTCACTCTCTTTCTCATTCCGAATGAGCAATTCTCATTCCCCGAGCCTCGAAACTCCATGAACCCATCCATGACCCCTCACTGGCACAGGATTACATCACACCTCAGAAACAGTTAATCAGTCGGTGAACTGTTACTGAAAAAAAGCGAGTGGTTCTCTGCTCAGTCATATGATTTTAACATGATTTAAATCAATTCTGCTTAGCCTGAATGCATTTTAATTGCACAATTGCATCTAATCACATGACCGTAGCTGAGCCAATGCACCAGGCCTAATTCATAGTAATCCATGATCTATAAAAGATTCCCGCTATGAAACTGATCTATTCATGCTACACCAACAAGCTACTGTGAGGTTGGACTTGTTTTACTGACAAAAAACCCAATTCTAAACTCAATGAACCCATTAAATGGCCAGGAATCACCACTGGGCCCTATGTTTTATTACACACTATATAATATATAACCGATGAATACCTCAATCAGTTTGCATTGAAGTCCTTGTAGTTACTGAATAAGAAGCCTTAGTATGTAATAAGCCCGGGAGTTTAAGGGGTTCCTGGCATCCTTAGCAGCAGAGTTCTCTGGAGGATCTTTCATTTGAAGCCAAAACCAAATGATACAGTCTGTGAAGGATTTCTAGTTGCAGCACTGCTGCTCCCCAGTCAGCTGTGTACTTCAAGTTTGACTTTGGCTAACACTCTGCAAAGCTTAATGTAGAGCTTACTTTTGGGATCAGTCGACTTTCCCTTATGTTGTCTTCATTGCCATATTAAATGATAACTCGCATACTTAAATTAACGTAAGATATGCTGATGACCTTATACAGCAATGCTAAATTATAGCCAGCCATTCATAATATAATATTTAATGTGTTCATGGCCTGTTTACAGCACTGTTTACAGCCAGTTTGTGTGGTAAACTTTAAGGAACACAACAAATGAGGCAAACATACACTATATGGCCAAAAGTATGTAGACACCTGACTGTCACTACATGAGCTTGTTGGCCATGCCATTCCAAAACCATGGACATTTCATCCACTGATTCACTGCTCATCACTGGACAACTGGAGATGTTAAGAATCTGCCAGGAAGAGCGCAGAGGTTGCCAACTTTCTGTAGAGTCAATCACTACAGACCTCCAAACTTCATGTGGCCTTCAGATCAGCTCAAGAACAGCGTAGAGAGCTTCATGGAATGGGTTTCCATGGTCGAGCAGCTGCATCCAAGCCTTACATCACCAAGCACAATGCAAAGCATGGAATGCAGTGGTGTAAAGTGCCACCACTGGACTCTAGAACGGTGGAGACGTGTTCTCTGGAGGAGGGGGGATGGTTATTGGATGGAGGGGGGATTACTGTGTAAGGTTGTTTTCAAGAGTTGGGCTCGGCCCCTTAGTTCCAGTGAAAGGAACCCTTAAAGCTTCAGCACCAAGAGATTTTGGACAATTTCATGCTTGCAAGTTTGTGAGAACAGTTTGAGGACGGCCCTTTCCTGGTCCAACATGACTGCACACCAGTGCACAAAGCAGGTCCATAAAGACATGGATGAGCAAGTTTGGTGAGGAAGAACTTGACTGGCCTGCACAGAGTCCTGACCTCGGCCCGATAGAACACCTTTGGGATGAATTAGAGTGGAGACTGCGAGCCAGGCCTTCTCGTCCAACATCAGTGTCTGACCTCACAAATGTGCTTCTGGAAGAACGGTCAAAAATTCCCATAAACACACTCCTAACCCTTGTGGAAAGCCTTCCCAGAAGAGCTCAAGTGCTTAGAGTTTGCCAAACATTACTGGAACGTTCATTGGGACCATGTTCTGATGAGACTGCAATCAAAGTTTTTTGGAAACAAACACTAGGTGGGTTTGGTGTGGACACAAAGATGCCATGCAGAAAAGTACACCATCCCTACATCCCTACAACCCCCATTTGTTAATATTTTGGATGAAAGATTAAAAGGGTATGTGATAAAGAATGTTCTTTACAGCCTGTTTTGCTCTTTTTACCCTGGGTGCCAATATTTGTGGTGAGCACTGGACATGCAGTCTGTACTACAGCAAGTGTTAGTAGTCTAATTTTAAAGTATCCCACGCCAAACTTACTCCTCTGTGAAACTGTAAACTGCCCCATGAAATGAATGAAACCTCTGGCGGAAAAAATAGGTAAACATCTTAATTATTTGGTGACCATATGAATAGTGTTTCTCCACAATGTCCTGTCTTCTGATTGGGCCTTTAGGCTTTTCAGTAGTTCGTTCATGAGTCCTTTGATTGCGTCCATCCTTTGTTGGTAGCCATTGTCATTCATTGTCATTTAACTTCAGCTCTATCAAGCATTTCCAGTTTTCTTTGCCGTCAAACGTCCTTGCCAGCTTCAAAGACATGAATACCCTCCTGCTTTTGTGTTGTCCAGCTTTCACCTCCATAAAGAACCTCGGAAAAGACCACATTACAGTTTCTTTCACCAATCTTGAATTCTCAGTCATGTTCCTTCAGTCCTGCTTCTCTCATTGTATGCTCAGACTCAAACAGGTTAAACAAGTGTGGTGATAGGGGGCAGCCTTGCCTTACTCCTTTGCCGATGTGGAATTGTTCTCTTCATCCATCTTCTCTTGTGATTGTGGCTTTTTGATCAGTGTTGAGTTTCCTCATTAGAGCAGTGAGATGCCTATTTTTTGAGGACATTCTATAATCATATGCGATCAGCAAAGGCTCTGTCATGTTGAGTTCCTTCTTAAATTCCTTGGCTTTTCAATAGTCCAGCATTCATCCCTTCTACCTGCCAGTTCCCATTCAATGTAAAGGCTCTGGTCTGCATTCAGTGACCTTGACCATGATTTTACTGGCCTTTGATGGAAATTGCACAATAGTTTGTACACTTTTTCTGGCCTACTGTCTTTTTCAGTTGGCAAACCATTAAATGGTTTCTCAGATTTGTTGATTTTAACCAACTCTTCCTTCTACATACATCAGGACACGTAATTAAGGAGGTTAGCTAGATAAATCACCCCAGAATCAGTAGACAGTACCCCCGTTTCCCTATATCTTCAAATGTATTATGGGAACCTCTGCTTGGTAGCCAGCAAGCGCACAATCTGCTTTATCCACCAAACTAACATTATAGGAGAATAGCCCCAGCTACAGCTATAGCTACATACCTGAAGCTATATTAGAGACAGCATTAGCTACCTGCTTTGCCCACTTGTGACCTGGCAGACATCACAGGCGCTCTGAAATTATTCTGTCTTTTATCTTTAAAATAGCGCTGATGACTGACAGCTTAAAAAACAATCAAAACCTCAAATACAGTCATTTTCAAAGGCAAAATAATCGCAATGATACATTAAAGTGTAAGCTTCTCTTTAGCGCCTCCACTGGACATTTGTTTCTCTATAGTGCAGCAAAATGTACTCAAGGGTACGTATTTATGGCTCTGCGTGTTTGTAGCTCATATCCCATGAGACCAGGTTGAAATAATGTTGTGGACACGACTTAGTAAGGCATTTTAATGAGTTGATTAAGATATGGCCTTGACTTAGTAAAGTGTGGGAATGAGATCCTAATGCGTATGCATGACTTAGTAAGCCGAGATCTCATTCCCATGCCTTACTAAGTCATGGCCATGACTTAATCATCTCATTCCCACACCTTACTAAGTCGTGGCCATGCTTTGGGATCTTGTTCCCACACGTTAATAAAGACTCATCATCAGGGCTCCGTAGAAGTGTGAAATGGGTCCATTCACAACAGTTGCCTTACAGCTCGACATCATGGAAAGCACACCTATTTGAAGGGAAAATGAAGGGGAATTATGGGAAATGTAGTGTCTGAGGGTACTGTGTTATGTGAGCCAGTCTATTGGGTCTAATGATGCACATGGATGTGGAAATTTTGGAAAATCATTGGAATTCTTTAACACTTTGACAACAAAGCACAGTTAAACACATAAACTGGTCATTTGTGTGAATGTATGTGTATGTGTGTGTGAGAGTGTGTGTGTGTGTGTGTGAGAGTGTATGTGTGTGTGTGTGTGAGATTAACCAAGCTGAGAGCAGGTATTGAGCAGCTGGTTTAATGGCTGCGAACCCCCTGCAGCGCTGAATCTGCTGCAGAGGAGGGCCAGAGTGTTGATGAAAGAGAGAGAAAACAGGAGGGAACACGCTGCACTCGTTCACTCCCAGACACACCACTGTGATAAAAGAGAAGGAGAAAAACTCTCTCTCTCTCTCTTCTCTCACCCTCCATCCTTCCTCTCTCCCTCTTTATCTCTAATTCTTTACCTTCTACAATGGACTGTTGTCCTCCTATATGCACTGTTTAAAATGATGTACTTGTCATATTATTGAGTTTATTGTATTACAGCACTGTGCACAAGTCAGATTGGGAATGTCAAAGAAAAATAAATGAGTTTCCAAAATGAGAATTCAAAAAATGATTAAAAGATAAAGAGAAAACAGGACTCCCGGTAACCACCCCCAAGACCTGCAAGACGCAAAACTGCTGCTGTCAAATAAACGGTGGCTTTCATCTTCGAGAGGAAAAAATCAAGCTGCTTCAGATCTGAGAACATCCACAGGTGTTCCTGTCCATCCTTCCACTGTGAGAAGACCACTCAGCGCTGTGGGTCTGAAAGGATGTATAGCTGATCAAGAAGAACCTCACTGAGAAAAGGAGATGGACACATCAAACAAAGAAGCTGGACGATGGACTGACCGCGTCCATTGAGTCCAGACCTCAACACCATTGAATGTGTTTGATTATTTCAGAAGATCATCAACCAGCTTCTAAGTCTGAGCTTTGGAGGCATGGAAAAACATCCCTGCAGATTACATTGAAAAACTGAAAGCAAGTCTCCTGAACAGAATGGAAGCCGTAATAAAAGCACAATATATACTATATATAGTGTTATATAGAATATTGATGTGAGATATGACATATATACACTCTTTGAGCACTTTATTAGGAACACCTCCTTGTTTCTACACTCATTGTCCACTGCATCAGCTCCACTTACTGTATAACTGCGCTCTGTAGTTCTACAGTTACAGACTGTAGTCCATCTGTTTCTCTGATACTCTGTTACCCTGTTCTTCAGTGATCAGGACCCCCATGGACCCTCACAGAGCAGGTACTATTTGGGTGGTGGATCATTCTCAGCACTGCAGGAACACATGGTGGTGGTGTGTTAGTGTGTGTTGTGCTGGTACGAGTGGATCAGACACAGCAGTGCTGCTGGAGTTTTTAAACACTGTGTCCACTCACTGTCCACTCCTACCTGGTCAGTCCACCTTGAAGATGTAAAGTCAGAGACGATAGCTCATCTGCTGCTGCACAGTTTGTGTTGGTCATCCTCTAGTCCTTCATCAGTGGTCACAGGACGCTGCTGGCTGGATATTTTTGGTTGGTGGACGATTCTCAGTACAGCAGCGACACTGAGGTGTTTAATAACTCCAGCAGCACTGCTGTGTCTGTTCCACTTGTACCAGCTAGGCATTCAAGCTGACATCAGTTTTATACACACCACCTACCTAAACATTGTTACAGAAGAGGTAAACATGTTCATGGTAATGGTATTCTTTGAGGGCAGTCCACCTGCACCTTACGATTTCATGTAGTTCTGTTATAGCTGAAGTTTGGGGGGAGGAACATGCCTGAAACCCCTCCTTCTTTCTATCTAATGCCCTATAAATTCATATCCTCACTTTCTGTTCCTGTGACAAGGGGTTCACAATCCCCACCACCACCCCATCTTCTCCCTGTTCCTCAGTCCGGCATTAGTCCTACTACAACTATTAGGGGATCTGGCCTTCTACCTACTGGCAGAAGCTGCCCTGAGCTACAGCCCAAGTTCTCAGAGTTCTCCCTCCTCCCTCAATCAGTCTTCCCTCATATTACCACCCCCATGTTGAAAGCATGGTCTGAACTCACAAACTGGACTTAAAGGATCTTCTGCTAATGTCTTGGTGCCACACACCACAGGAGACCTTCAGAGGCCTTGCCCGGTCTATGCCTTGGTGGGTCAGAGCTTGTTGGCTGTACAGGCATCACTTCAAGCCTAACATAAAGGCAGTCCAGTGACATGATGTCCTGCAAAGTCCTTTGAGCAGTCAAGTGAGTAGAATATTGTATGGATAACAGAAGAAGAGAGCACTGTCCACCCCCACCTTTCATAACATGTACCCTGTGAATATCTTGTCTAGGCGGTTTTGGGCAAACTTGCGAGGCCAACTCCAAACTGACCCCTTCCTCTATTTCCCTTTGTTCCATTCCCTCTCCTGACTCATCTGCTTTTATTTTTCTTGTTTTTTTGTCTTGTTTTTTTCTTTCTGCCTGAAAAAACATTTTAAGCGCACAGGCGTCCTTCAGGGAGGTGAAGGCGGAGAACACTGTTGTTGCTGCTTCAAATTTGGAAATTTTACATTGGAAGCAAGTTTTGAAAGAACTCTAGCATTTAATTGAATCTGCACTTCTTTTTTTCCATCTGCGTTGATGCCAAGAAATGACAACTGTGACAAAAACGTCAAGGACGTTCTTACTTTCTGCAAAACAACACTTAATCAATTTCAAATCATAATAAATTGCCTCCTCTTCCCCTTACAAACATAAATGTAGTACAGATTCATGGCTTAAAATCCACACTTTCAACAGAATTTCTCTGCCCATCATACTCATAGCTCATCATATCATCCAGAAATGGGGACTCAAGTCAGCAACTCGGACTCACATGTTGACTATGCCTCGCCTCAGACTAGCCCTGAACTGACTCAACATTTGACACGGACTCACCCTCAAATGAGGCTCAAATCAATTTGGACACAACCTTACATGACTCCTGACTCAACTTGGACTCTGACTCAAGACCCAAATTGGATTCAGCTTCAGTAGAGTAAAGCTAATTTCTGCTAGCGTTCTATTGGATATGCAGTGAGTGACAGGCTAACGGTGGTGCACATTTACAGTGGTGAACATTGACTTTCCCACATTGGGTGAAACACTGAAGGCAGCTCTAGTTTAAACTCTGACATTTGAAGCCTGTAATGAGCTTTATTGTGTTTTAGTGTTTCAGTAAATCCTTCAGTAAACACTTCAACTTGAAGCCTCACTCTGAACCCTGGAGGAGGCTTTAGTCCAGTACACTTCACTTTACTTAGAGCGGACTAATACAGCTTATGAGCTCTTATAATTTGTTATGAACAGTACTTATAATGCATTATGTTAACAATTCATAATGCATAATAACAATGACTTCAATGTGTAATACATATTTATAAATATTTATAGCCATGTTTATGATGCCTTAGGAATACATTATAACATGTTATGAATGTGTTTATAGATGCTTATAAATTATTACCATGTTTGCTATGCAAACTGCAGATGTACCCACCATTTCAAGTTGTTTTATTTCTTTAAACATCTCAGTTTAGGCGTGCAGCTCTTTAGATCAGTACAATGCAACGCTTGCAATTAATAACAAGCCCCCCCCCCCCCAAAAAAAGATTTGTTCTCACAAGATGTTAGATAAGTATCTCGGATGTTATTCCACATATACTACTTAAAGTATAGACTTTACACTCACGTTTCTAGTAAGGTTGGACCCCCTTTTGCCTTCAGAACTGCCTTAATTCTTCGTGGCATACTTTCAACAAGTTGCTGGAAACGTTCCTCAGAGATTTTGGTTGGTTATTTGAGTTCCTGTTGTCTTTCTATCATCTGGAACCAGTCTGCCCATTCTCCTCTGACCTCTCACATCAACAACTGTCCACACAACTGACCACCCACTGGATATTTCCTCTTTTTCGGACCATTCTTTGTAAACCCTAGAGATGGTTGTGTGTGAAAAGATCAGCATGTTCTGAAATACTCAGACCAGCCCGTCTGGCACCAACAACCACGCCACGTTCAAAGTCCCTTAAATCTCCTTTCTTCCCCATTCTGATGCTCAGTTTGTACTTCAGCAAGCTGTCTTGACCACCTCTACACAACTAAATGCATTGAGTTGTGGTCATGTGATTGGCTGATTAGCTATTTGCATTAAGAAGCAACTGAACCTAATAAAGTGGCCGGTGAGTGAAGCCTCAAAACATATAGTAAAGTGAGTCAATGTAGCATTTCACATGTTGTTGACTCAGAGTGATGTGTGCATGAGTGTACTTGTGCTTGCGTGAAGTGCAGATGACCCTAAATGGCCCGTCAGTTCTTTCTCAGCCATGCATATGGTCATTACCTCCTCGCCAGTCCGCACAGCCCCCTCTCAAACACTGACCTCATACGAGGATGTAATACGTGACATTATGCATTTCAATCAATTATACACATTACTCTGCTCCACCGCTCCAATTTTGTGCTTCATCGGCTGTTCTAGGCTGCAAAATTTCCACTCGGCTCCTTCAAATTTATGTCAAAGAAATGTTTAAAGAAAGATTTTGGCTTGAAACTGTTGTGCAGCCTTTTTCTGGCAGAGCGTCCTACTACAAGACTGATGCAGGATGCTCTGAACCGCCAATATGGACAGACATGCTAATTATTTCATTTTGTACAAACCATTTACAAGTCCAAGGAACACTCTCATGTAGTTTAAACCCCAAAAGAAAGTCCTCTGGGTGTAATTAAGAAAATTCACTGCTTATTAGTGCAACAGATTTGTGGGTGTATTTGTGGAGGGGTGCTAGCATACTAGAAGACTATTCATTGTGCTGTTGCCAGGCCAAGCAGGTTTATATTTTGGTTGGTTTGTACTAGAAATCATGCAACAAACCACTTTGTGTTGAGTGAGGAAAGTTTTGTGAATATGTTGGAAAACTAAGACATGTCATTATGCCTTGTTTTTCAGCAATGTATTCAGTGGCAAGCTAATGTAGCTTTGCTGCTCTAAGATTAGAGTCATCCATTAAGACGCATACTTTGATTTCAGAACAGTGATGGATCGAGTCTATTTATATGCTGTAACACTGAAGGAAGGGGTAAGAGATGTAAGGTTTCCATCAAATTAACAAGAAGTCTGGATGCAAGGATCATTAGGCAAATGAAGCATCATTTCAAGCTCTCCTTGCTTTGCTTATACAACAAATGCTGGTAGACTTTGGAATCACAAATATTTATATTCTGGCTCTGAAAAGGTTGAGACTGTTTTTCTGATGGAACAAATGGGTGCCAAAGATACTAGAAGGCATGAGTTGTGTCTGTTTATAGGACTTTCCCAGAAATCCTGATCACAATCCAGAGGAGGGCCAAAGTACGGTTAGACAGACTGGCTAGGTCAAAAACAAGAGGAAACGCGAAAGCTGCCAAGGGAATCTAGGTAGACTAGGATACAAGAAACATGGGTAGAAACTGTGGCAGACACATGCAAGACATAGCAAAGAAGCGGTCAAACAAGAGGCACTACAGATAAAAAAAATAGGGCTGACAAAACGACAAGACACAGGTGAAACAAATGATGAGGCAGAAGGGCAGGAGAGTTGTGGAGGCTCCAGAAAGGATTCAGCAAGTTCCAGAGAGGACCAAAAAGGTCTAGAAAAGATTGGAAGGTTCCAGACAGGACAATGATGGATCGACGGTTCTAGACAATTTCACGTTGAAGCATGACAAGCAGGCAAATCTGATCTATTAAAGAACCTTTAAAGGCTGCTCTGCAGTGTTTCTGTACTTCTGCTTTGCACCAGTATTCATACATTTGAATGTGGTGTGTCCGTCAGTTGTCATTAAATGGAATGTTACATAAAAATGTTGGTTGATGTTTTTCTTGGTATTCTTGGTGGTGCAGTGAGTAGCACTGTGGCCTCACAGCAAGAAAGGTCGGGGTTCGATTCCCCGGCCAGGCAACCTGAGTCCCTTCTGTACGGAGTTTGCATGTTCTCCCCTTGTCTGCATGGGTTTCCTCCCACAGTCCAAATACATGCAGTCTGAACAGAAAGAGATGCTAAATTGCCCCAAAGTGTGAATGTCTAAGTCAATGTATCTGCATTGCGATGGACTTTTGACCTACCCAGGGTGTTCCATGCCTTCCGCTCAGTGAACGCTGGGATAGGCTCCAGCACTCCCCACGATAAGTGGCTTAGATGACATGAAAGTGAGTTTATAAAAATAGCTTGTTTGAAGATACCAAGAATGCAGTTACTGCTATCATACTTCATAGATATTAGATGAAGATCTATAAGACCTACTAATATCTGCCAAGTTCTAAGATCTACCAAAATCTTGGAAGACCTCTATGTGAGCCAAGCCAGTACCAGTAGGGTTCCCTTCTGGGTTCTCAACCTTAAAACGAAAATTGATTTTTCAAAATTTCTGTAGAAATCAGTGCTTGAAATATAACAAAGTCATTCAGAGAGTGGTTTGATGTGAAATGATTTATTGTAGAGAAACTTACAGACTCAGATTGGTGGTGATGGGAACCAGGGGTCGCCATGACTACAACACAAATATAACCAATTTACTTACTATCCAAAACCACGAGTGAACCTACACATCATCTGAGGATTTTGTAATGTAACACTGATGATGGTAAAATAATAGAAATCTGTTTCGTTTAAGGACTGTTTTGACTTAGAACACCCTTCACATAGCCTTCCACCAAGAATGGATTAAAATAAAAGGATTGAGACCAAAACTGTCAATAAACTACTGTTGAACAAGGTCTAAGACAACACACACACACACACACATCTTCTAAGCCACTTCTCCCTCAGGGTCGTGGGAGCCTATCTCTGTCACGGGGTTGGAAGGCAGTCGGCAGTCAGTCACAGGGCAGACAGATGCATTCATTCACACCTGGCAACAATTAGCATGACTGCATGTCTTTGGACTGTGGAACAAAACCCACACAGACACGGGGAGAACATACAAACTCCACCCTGGCTGCCCGGCAGAAGAATTGAACCGACTTCTTGCTATGAGGCGTCGGCGCTACCCACCACATCAGAATAACTTTCTGTGAAGGAGGTGGATGTCTGGTTCCTATCACCCCCACTGTGAGCAATTCTGCCTCAGTAAGTTTCTCTAGAATGAAGCAAAGCAGTTCCCCTTTAAATGGTACCAAAAACTGTGCAGTTCCGAATCTGATTCTTGCTAACAGAATGAACAGGGACATCCTGAAGGCGTGAGGTTCGGGGGTGTTGAGTTTAACGAGTGGCTGAGGAACCATGAAGTAGTTCTACTGGTAACTTTTCAGAGTGAATCACCAAAAGAGGACACTGGGGGATACTCTGAGGTGCTTCGTGAGTGCCGTCCGAAAAGGGCCTACTGAAAATAACGCCCGGCCAGGAGAGCTCCGGGCTCAGGTTTGGGCAGGAATTGCGTAATAAGATTTAATGTTAGCATGTCGTGAGTTCGGATTCTCCAGTGAGCCTTGGTCTACAGTTGATGTGTGTCCAGAAAAGCCCTGAGTCCCAAAGCAGTGATCAGGGAGCAGATCAGCAGCAAATGTGTTTGTGT
Source organism: Pygocentrus nattereri (assembly GCF_015220715.1). NCBI lineage: Eukaryota > Metazoa > Chordata > Actinopteri > Characiformes > Serrasalmidae > Pygocentrus > Pygocentrus nattereri. The sequence goes on along the minus strand of NC_051227.1, from coordinate 9,507,024 downwards.
GAGAGCTTCATGCATAATTCTTCTTCCTTCAGTATGTGCCACTCCCCTCTCTCTCTCTCTCTCTCTCTCTAATTCTCTCTCGCTCATCCTCGTCTTCTCCTCCCCCTCTCTCCTGACAGAGCTTTTTTTCGTCTGCCTTGTCTCTGGGACACATTAAAGCTTCATTTTGTCATCCATCAGTGTAAGCAGCGTTGCTGCACCTGTCTCTTCTCACCTGTGTGAACCCCCCTCCCCCCGCCCCCACATGCTGTAGTCAAACGTGGAAGGGAGGACATTTCAGAGCACTCAGAAAGGGTCATCTGCAACTAGAGGACTATTCCAACCACCTCAAAAAAGAGAACATTTAACATTGTCTATGATGCCTGTACTGATTTAAGTGCATGTGTGGTGAACACTGCTCAAAGCAATATGGCTTGCACACGTTTTAGGTGTTCGCATCGACTGCAGTGGAAATCAATAGAGCTGCTAAGCTACACCAAAGCAACAGTGAACACTCTGTAAGTGCTCGCATGCTCACCACTTTATAGAAACATCTACAGTACTGTGTGAAAGTCTTAGGCACCCAAGACACATTTACAAAATCTAGTTATTTGTGTAGTTTATGTTTATTTGCTGAGAAGTGTTAATATTTGAATTATTAACAGTATTAATTAATAATTATATATATATATATGTATATGTATTTTTTAAATAAATAGCTATTTTCCAGATGTTAGTGTGTTTGTTTACCCATTTCCAGGCCTCTCCTCGAGGAAGCCCAGTATTATATGTAGTTATAAAGCAGCTCCTGGTTTGACCAATCAGTGCTCAGTAAATTGAGCTCATGATGTAATTGATGATATTAACGAGTCTCTGTGGTGGCTGTGAAGGTGTCAAGGAAAAATATGGACCCAAGAAATTCTTGTTACTTTTTATTGTTTTTCTGTTTATTTGAATTATGAATACGACTTTATTCTAATGTATATTGTGATAAACTCACTGCTGACAGTTCTACCACTTCGGTTTGATAAACATGGTGGATGTAAGGGCTATTTACAAATGTAACTTATTTCTTGACTTCTGACTTTATTATTTTGATTGGTTGTTGTATTTATGTAAAGCCTTTAACATATTTGTGTTTGTAGATCTCCAGAAATTGTTTCTTTGGGGACATTTTGGCAGTTTGCTTGCCTAAGTCAAGCTGACATTAGTTTGCTTAGCTAGTGAGCTGGCTGTATAATGCACTGGCGATTCAAACTGAGAGACAGTTCAGTTTAAACCATTGCCTGTTCACTGTATAGTAGGGCTTTTTGTATGTAAATATCAATTTGATTCTGTAACGTGCCAATTAGATTCAGACACTCGCAGAAGTCAAAGTCAAAGGAGGCTTTACTGACAGAATCACAGTCCAGTGTCGTTGTCACAGAGCAGGCAGGGGTCAGTTTGGGAAGGCTGAAGAAATACAAAATCACATTCATACCACCAGGCGAACAGTCCAAACAGGGAAAGGCAAAAACGGAGTTAAAATACAGGCAGAAGTCAAAAGTCCAAAAACAGCAACCAGGCAAACAATCCGAAGGACAGGGCAAAAAGGGGAAAGTCAAAGAACAAAGGCGATGGTCATACACAGGAAACCTAAGTCCAAATAAACGCTCACCAGGTCACAGATTGGACATAACACCTCACACCTTTCTAGTCTAAAGCTCAGGCTTATATACTAAACTATGTAAGTCACATGATCAACAACACAGGTGTAAACATTAATATTCAGGAGACCCGATAGGTGCGCACAGTCATGTGAGGAGTCAGGAGACCTCCCGGAGAGTTCTGGGAGAGTCCAGGTGAGTATCATTGTTAGTTGGCTGCGTGGAAGTCGTGTGATCTCCCAAGGGTTCTGAGAGATCGAGTCCGAATCCAACAAGGCACTCAGAAGATGCGTGACAGATTCTATGCTCAGGGATTTTTTTCTATCCTCCAGACATGGGGAGGCGCTGACTGAGTGGCTGAGGAAACGAAGCAGTTCACTTGCCGAGCGTATTTGGGGAACTACAGCAGAACCAGCGCTATAGACTGACGTTCTCCCTGAACGATGAAAAATGCTATAACTTACTGGGCGGTGTAAAAGTTCAGAAATAAAATGTTTTTTAAAATAAATACCACAAATGCTTGTCTGGTATTGCTGTGCTTACCACAGTCACAGAAGTGTGAGGTGAGTGTTGATGGCTAAATTTCAGACTAGGAGCTCATAAATCAGATGAGAATGCCTAAAATAAAGTGCATATTTGCCAGCTCAACAGATTGCATGCAATCATTATTCTTTATGTGTTAGAAATAAAGCAGGTTCATTAAGGTGGATGAGGACGGAATGAATTGATCTGTGTTTATCTGGGCTGCTGAGTCGAGTACATAACGATAGATTTTATATCAGCTGGTTCTTTCATATACAAACCTACAGCAAAACGGCTGCTGTAGAATCAGAGCCGTCCTTTTACACTGAGATGATGCACCTTTAGTCGGAGGGGAGTGTAAATTAATGAACGCCTGCGAGTAAACAGATAAAACGTGAACCGCGCGGTGAACATTATGATGTATGATGGCTCTGAAGCGCCGTCCCGAATGCGACGCCTACTAAGGTTCCTTTTTGGTTAAAATGCTGCCAAATAAGACAGCTGCCTTAGAAGGCAGTGAGTTGTTAGGCAACTGCCTCTAGAATGGAACACACTATAGACCTGGCAGCTTTCGAGTACATGGAGCTGTACAGTACTGAGCCCTGCGGGTGACATCCCGATACTGGTGGCCCTGCCTTAGCAAGGCACGGGAATGAGATGAGAAGCCTTGACTACAGCTTTATAAGGCATGAACTCTTTCCCATGCCTTACTAAGTCATGGCCATGCGTTAGGATCTTGTTCCCACACATTCATATGGTGTGGTCATGCATTATTTTTATTTATTCGAGATGTCACCAGCAGGGCAAAAGGACTTTTATTTTGCTAAGCATTCAGCTTTAAAACGTCTATTGAATGTCTGGGTCTTTCATAATCTCTCAAATCACTGTTAACCTACACTTAAAAAGATGGTTCTTCAAGGGTTCCTTAGTAAAGAAAATGGTTCTACAAAGAATCATGAACGCTTAAAGAGCCCTTTGCATGTTAGAGGATGCTTTCACCATGAAAGGGTTCTGAAGAATGTGCTGTAGATGGTTCTACATAGTTTTTTAAGGGTTCTATACAGCATCAGAAAGGGTTGAGAGAGCTTGTTTGAATCCGGTCCCTGGAACACCGAATACCACAGAATTCTTAGAATTACTCTTCAGAAAATAGTTAAGCAGAAAAAGACGAGGATTTCTAAGACGTTATGTAAGGAACAACAGTTCTCCGTAACTTTCTGCTTAAGAATGAAGTTAAGAAAAACTACTCTGATGAAGATTTTCTTTTCTTAGGACACTTTCGTGAATCCAGTGCCGGCTCTGTGGTCAGAAACTGGCTGTTGTTGATGGACCGGAGAATGGCCAACGCAATATGTGCATCAACATATCGCTGCTGTCAGAACAAAACCTCGTATCTCCAAAATGGTAACTTTACAGGAGAAGGGAAAAAAGATATTTACTTTTAAAGTCAATGGAAGTCATTTTGGGCCATTTGTCTCGGCCCATTCATCATGAAATCTACACCCAATGGAAAGGGCAACAGGCATTTTCACATAATGTCAAAAACTGAAAAACGACAAAAATGGAGATACGTGGTTTAGTTCCGACCTTATGCGACACACATACAGTCTAAACGGCACATCCGCAAAGTAAAGCTTCAAGTAAAGCTTCAAGAGGAAGGGTTTCTAATAAAAATTATCTTCAAATGTATCCCATTTCTTCAGACCCTGAGAGGGCCTTTACCTTCAGGTGCAGAGCGGCTATTTGTCCTGGTTAAATGAGGTATGAACCACTGTGCTGAATCTACGACCCCTGATGGACACTTAATATTGAGTTAGGAGGCCAAGGCCATTTCTCCCAGTTCCCCAAGCAATTAAGATAGGAATATGTCTATGGTAATTGGTGTACAGTTGTAATACATGCATTCATTATATATTGGCCCTGTCTTCTAAAAACGCCACAGTGATATAATTAATATAAATCTGTCCTACTGGTCCGCATTCATTCCAGCTGGAGTTACTGTGGTTATTATGGCCCACCGTTATCCCCAGTTCCATCTAATGAGACTCTTCATTAGCCATGTGTGAGCGTGGACGCCCCCAGGCAGGCGACCAGGCCGGTGGCAGGGCCAGGGTTGCCTTTGTGTGGGTTTTCCTCAAAAGTCTATTTATATAAAAAAGAATATTTTATCACTTACTGACAAGTAATTTGTCCAAACCCGCAGAGTCTCTCCTCTCTTCTCCTCCCTTCTCCTCCCTTCTCCTCCTCACCACCTGCTGTTCCAAGTCCTGTCATCCCTGTCCTCACTTCTCCTTTATCGTCTTGCCTCTTCTTCTTTTCCACCTCCTCTCTCTTTCCTTCTTTTCCTTTCCATCCTTTCCTCATGCCTCCTCCCACCTCCACATTTCCGCGTCCTCCTCTTTGCTCTTGTATTTTCTTCTCTCTTCTCGCCTTCTCTCTGCTCCTCTCCCTTCCTTACCTCTTTTTGTCTTCTCTCTTCTCATCTCCTTAGTTTGTTTCACATTTGCCTCATCTCCCCTCACCTCCTTTTGTCTGTTCTCCTCTCTGCTCCTTTCATCTCACCTCCTCTCTTCCTCCTTCTTTTCCTTTCTGTCCTCTCCTCCTCTCATGCCTCCTTCAAATTTTTCTCTCTTTTTGCGTCCCCTCTGCTCTTTTCTTCTCCACGGCAAATCTTCATCCATCTCTTTTCCTCTCCTCCAATGTTTACTTTCATCTCCTGTTGCCTCCTCTTCTTGTCTCTTGTCCTCTTCTCTCCTCTCGTCCCATTTCCACATTCTCTTCTTTGCTCCTCTCCTTTCTTCTCCTCCCGTCTTGCCTTATCTCCTCTCTTCTCTCTCCTCCTCTTGTTAGTTCCTCTCACTTTCCGTCTGTCTCTTCTCACCCCCTTTTTTCTGTTCTCCTTTCATCTTCCCTCCTCTCCATTTGTCTCATCTCATCTTATCTCCACTTTCACCTCCCTCTCTTTTCTCTCTTCTCCTTTCTTTCTGTTTTCTGATCCATACTTCTTTCTCATTTCCTCCCCATCTTCTGGTCTTTTTTGGTCTTCTCTCTTCTTCTCTCATCATTTATCTTCTCCCTTTTTGTCTCATCTCCTCTGAACTGCTCTTTTCATTCATTCTCTCTTCTAACCTCTACTCCTCTTCTCAGTTCTCTCATCTTCTTTCATCTCACCCCCTCTTCTTTTGTCTCCTCCAATCTCCTCTTCTCATTTCTTTACCTCTACTCTTCTCTGGCATCTTCTCCTCTTCTCCTCCCCTCTGCATCTCATCTATTCTCTCCTCTCCTTACCTCTCTTGTGCTTTCTTGTTGCCTTCTGGCTTCTTCTCCTCTCCTCCTCCCATCTTAACCTTAATCTCTTTCATCTCCTCTTCTCTGTTCTCTTCTCATCACCTCTTCTTCTAGTATCCGCTCCTTTTCTCTGCTTCTGTTCTCTCTATTCCCAATGCCTTCTCCTTTCCTGCCTACTGATCTTCTCTGTTCATGTCTCTTTTTATCTCCTCTCATCTTCTCTTTTCTTTCATCTTCTCCTCTCCTCAATTCTTTCATCTCCTTTCACCTTGCCACCTCTCCATTTGTCTCGTCTCCTCTCCTCCATTCTCCTCCTCTCGCCTCTTTCGTAACTTGTCCGCTCATGACCTTTCGTCTTTTCTTCATGACGGCTGCCAATTTCTTGTCCTCTCCTTTTGTCTCCTTTCCTCCGATCTTTTCATCTCCTCTTCTCTGGTCTCTTCTCATGCCCTTTTTTCTCTATCTTCTATTCTAGTGTCCTCTCTTTTCTCGTTCCATTCTCCTCTCCTTTCGTCTCCTCTCCTCTTGCCTTCCCCTCTCTTCCCATCTTTCCATCTCCCCTTCTCTGGTCACTTCTCCTTCCCTCCTCCTTTCCTCCCCACTGCTCTCCTCTCTTCTTGTGTCTTTTTGTATCCCCTCCTTTTTGTCTGATCTTCTTTCATCTCCTCTTTTCTTTCACCTTCTCATCTCACCTCTTCTCATCACCTCCTCTCTGGTCTCTTCTCCTCTCCTCATCTCTTCTTCTTACCTCTCTTGTCCCTTCTTCTTGACTTCTGTCTCCTCTCCTCCCCTCCCATCTTTTCCTCTCCTCTTCTGTCCTCCTCTCATCTCGTCATCTCTGGTCTCTTCTCACCCCTTACATTCCTCTCTCTTCCCTTCTTCTTCTCTCTTTCCTCCATCTCCCATTTTCCTCCCCCCTTTTCTTCTTTCTTCATGAATTCTCTTCTCTCCTTTTCCCTCTACTGAGTGTGGTGTAATGTCAGTAGGGGGTGTGTACCCATGTCTGCCCCCCCGCCGTCTCCCACCTGTCTCACCTGCTGTCCCAGCCGTGCTGTCTGGAAGGACAAACTCAGGCCACTGAATGTGTGAAATCCGCCCCAACAGGAGCCGCTTCATTACTCGCAGAGCAGCGTGTGGCCACCTGATGGATGGATCTTTTTTTCTTCTCAAAAGCACAATAAAAGGACACATTTAGAAAATGATATTAATTATCTCATCAGTGCATGAAGAATGCTGTGAAATTACATTTTGCCAATAACACTGAAGATATAAAAACAGTATTTTATTTCAAGAAAAGCAAATAAAACCAGATGCATATTTGCATCTCCTGGAAATGTTTGTTCAGAAGTGATTAGCATCAGTTTTTAGGCTCCATCAAGAAAAGCCCAGTGCCACACAGTAGATGCATCTATGTTATAACATAAGAAGTGGTGCAGAAAATCACCAATAATGACAAAGATTAACTCTCTGGTATTGCTGGCGTGTCGAATTAGACATTTCTATTAATATTTTTGTGATAATATGATGCAGAAATGAGTTTCAAACATCTGAATCTCGACAGTCGCCCTATCGATTCCGTCACATTGCAAGATTGTACAGGACTCACATCCGGAGTCATGAGCCAATGAAGACGAGTCGAGACACATCTGCCTCTCACCTATAATTGGTGCAATCATGTCTCTGCCGATTTTGTGTGGGAAACTGGTCAATGGACCATCAGGAAATCTCTAAGGACTGACCCATCACGTTGAAAACACATTTTTGGTTCAGTCACTGCAGCGGTTTTGGAAATTAGCAATGAGCATAACATTTATCTGCTGTTTTATTCATATGGCCCACTACTTTTGTGAACCTAAGACTTTTATAAACCCATTTCAAGCACCAAGGCAATCTGGCCATGTGAGTAAAGTTATGTTTTCAAGTGAAATTAAGAATTTTTATAATCTGGAAAATTGGTCAGGCATAACATTCTGACCTCCTCCTTGTTTCTACGCTCACTGTCCGTCTTATCAGCTCCACTTACTGTATAGCTGCACTCTGTAGTTCTACAGTTACAGACTGTAGTCCATCTGTTTCTCTGATACTCTGTTACCCTGTTCTTCAGTGATCAGGACCCCCATGGACCCTCACAGAGTAGGTACTATTTGGGTGGTGGATCATTCTCAGCACTGCAGGAACACATGGTGGTGGTGTGTTAGTGTGTGTTGTGCTGGTGCGAGTGGATCAAATCACATCAAACACCCTGTCCACACCATTAAAACATTATCAACACACTGTCCACTCCATTAGACACACTGACCATGTTGGTCCATCTTGTAGATGTAAAGTCAGAGACGACAGCTCATCTGCTGCTGCACAGTTTGTGTCGGTCGTCCTCTAGTCCTTCATCAGTGGTCACAGGACGCTGCCCACAGGACACTGCTGGCTGAATATTTTTGGTTGATGGACTATTCTCAGTCCATGAGTGACACTGAGGTGTTTAAAAACTCCAGCAGCACTGCTGTGTCTGATCCACTCAGACCAGCGGAACACATGGCTGTAATCAGGGCCTGGGGTATGGGCACAGGGACTTGAATTTCAAGAACTCAAGGCAACATACCCCAAAAGGACCCCTGTGCCCATCATCAACAGCATAAAAAAGTCATGTTGAGCCTTGCTGTCAGCTTCTGTCGGAAGTGCTGGGTTGAAACACCATAACGAACCTAAAGAAGCTGCTTTAAAGAACATCTTTCATACAAAAAGATGTTTATAAAGTTCAAAAGTCTTTACGCTAAAAAGTTTGTCTCACAGCTGTACATCCAAACGAAGAAGTGGTGCTGCAGGTAGTTTGCTGGATTGAAGATTGTGAGGAGGGGTGTGAGAGATAAGCAGTCAAAAGGCCATTTTTGGATGTTATGAAGTTTGTCCAGAGTTTAAGCAGGATGACCAATGAAGAGAGAATTGCCATAATAGATAAAAGATTTAATGAAGGCATTCTAATAGTGTTTTAGCATCATTAATATTCTGGAAGGAGTGAAGACAGGCAGTGTTGCGGAGGCGAGAGAAGACAGATTTAGTGAAAGACGTGATATGAGGTTCAAGTGAATGTGTTGAGCCAAAACGGACGCCAAGATTTCTGACAGCCATACCATCGATGTCAATAAACAGACTGGACAGTCTGGAGATTTGGGGTCTGGTGTTCATTATTAGGGAAGGCCTGTTTCACTGTGACTGCTTTTGCACAGTCAGACTCATACTGTGGATTTAATGGAGCATGATGAGGGTCGGTGGGGCACTGCCCCAGTAAATGACCAGGCACTGCATATAACCTTTGATCTGACCTTGCATTCATGCCAGCTCTGCAACCGGACAAAGCATTCGAAATGCATTCAATGTCAAAAAGAGCTGGTGATTTCTGGCGACAAGAGACACAGTGATTATTGGCGATGGGAAGTGGATGGGGTTGGTGACAAAGTTGAACAAAGTTTAACTTTATGCAAATTAGGATTGAGCAGAGTGGCGTTTGCCAATGTGAATTGAGCAGAGTGGTACGTGCCTCATCTCCACCACTGTCAAACTGAATAGGGAATGTAATCGGATTCAGGCATTTACACGGATATTATTCTTCCATTTAACAGATTATTTACAGGATTACCCACCTTAATCAACTGGATAGAAACTGTATTCCGAATGGTCTCAATCTGACTAGACTATTCCAATTGCAGTGTTTTCATGGATGTATTCATTTCCTATTGAGCTGTTAGTCGGATTACTAATGGACGTGGCTATTGGTTCCTAGATATTTGTTCCTACAAGAGATGGAGGAACACTTCAGATTTGTGTTTGTTGTCAGTGAAACCATGGCAGCCAATTGTTACTCATCCAGCCAGACCTCTGAAGGACACAAACTACATCTCCCAGAATCTGGGGGATCAAGTGGCAGAGCTACTTCCCTCGCACCTGGAATCTGACTTGGACTCCAATACCCAGATTTCCCAGAAAAGTCCCATGACTCCTGGCCGGTCCTCACACTCCTATCAGTGCTCACGTTCATGTTTCAGCTGTGTCTGTCATATGACTGACAGAGTTTAGTTTACAAGCCTGGGCTTTAGCCAGTGTTAGTTGCGAGGTATTGCTTTCTGAGTTACTTCTGTTGATCATGTTTTTGACCCTTTTACTTGTTGTTCGACTTTGCCTTTTGGATCCACCCTTTTATACTTTTACCTGATCTCTTGGACTCTTGTTTTTGACCTATCACTGTTCTGTTGACTTCATTTTGGATTTGCCCTTGTCCGCTTTGATCACCCTTGTTACTCTGCTGTGCTTTTTGGAACTGACCCACCCTTGTTCACTGACCACATTGTATGGCCCTGTTTCTACCAGTAATGCCTTCCTTGTGTATTCAATCCGAGAGCTGGTGACACATTACCAATAGTCAGCTTGGGCTCGGAAACACCTACATGTGGTGAATGACCAGTGATTTTTGAAGACCAATGTTAGTGTCGCACCACATGTGCTTCCCTGGGCTCAAGGAGGACACTGGAGGCAGGGCTCAGAGTGGCAGCGGGCATTACTTTTAATTTCTCACCACTCTGCCTTCCCGTTATCGACGCCAGCTGGCAGCTTAGCCACCTGGGTCGAACGTATCGGTCTTGCTGCGTAACAGGGGGAGCTTGGGACTCACTCCTTGCATTGGTGCCTCTCATGGTTGGCACCAGTGTCGTCTTCCTCCACCCGCCGCTACTCCCGAGACTTGCATCCGTTGGGGGAGCTTGGGCTTTGTGCTCACGGCTCTCTCCCCAGTGTCCTGCCCGAGGTTCATTGCTGCTGAGTGTTCGGGCCCCGCCTTCCTGCCGGCTGTCTCGGCTGTCATCGTCGAGGGGGGGGGGGGCTCATGCCACAGTTAGGTTTAGGACCAGGGTTAGGTTTTGAGTTGAGGTTAGGATTAGGGTTAGGATTAGGACCAGGGTTAGATTTAGGTTTAGATTTTGGGTTGGGTTGAGGTTAGGCTTGAGATTATGACCAGTGCTAGGTTTAGGATTAAAGTTAAGTTTACTTTTAGATTTTGGGTTGTGGTTAAGTCTAAGGTTAGGATTAGCTCCAGAGCTAGGTTTATTTTTAGGTTTTGGGTTGAGATTAAGGTAAGAATTAACACCACAGATAGGTTTAGGACTGGGGTTTGGATTAGGTTTAGGATTTGGATTGAGGTTAAAGACTGGGGTGGGATGAAGATCAGTGTTAGGTTTAGGACCAGGGTTGGGTTTAGATTTTGGGTTGAGGTTAGGATGACGGCCAAGCCTAGGGTAATTAATATGAATTTCATAGCTGTTTACTTGAGTAGAAGTTAAATGCAAGGCATTGGACCATGTACAGTAGGCTGTCCAAATAAAGTGTTGCTAAAAAACACACCAGGGCATTCCTGTACATCCATCCATCCATTTTCCAAGCCACTTCTCCATCAGGGTCGCGGGGGGTGCTGGAGCCTATCCCAGCGGTCATCGGGCGGAAGGCAGGATACACCCTGGACAGGCCGCCAGGGCAGACAGACAGTCACTCACACCTAGGGGCAATTTAGCATGTCCAATCAGCCTGGCTGCATGTCTTTGGACTGCGGGAGGAAACCAGAGAACCCGGAGGAAACCCACGCAGACATGGGGAGAACATGCAGACTCCACACAGAAAGGACCCCGATCACCCGGCCGGGGACCCGAACCCAGGCCCTCCTCGCTGTGAGGCGACAGTGCTACCCACTGCGCCACCCATTTTGTCATTCCTGTACATGATTACACAAAAATCAAACAGGCTCCCATTTCATGCCTGCAAATCTAGCAAGTGTGGAATGTCAGAATCCCACATCTTTCCTGGATAAATAAACTCAGCAGCTCTTCTTTCAGGCAGGCAGTTTTGTGCTTCATCATGCCGCTTTTCTAAAGCCTGAATAAGTTTCTCACCTCCAGCCCTGTTTTCCCACCAAAAGTGCCTTTAAACGTTGTGTCAGGCGGGCTGTGAAAGCAAAGATTATCTGCCCAAATGTCAGTTCTGCTCGAGCAGAGTGGGCTCCCCCCACTGCACACACTCCAATCGAAACGTGAGAGATTATGTTTTGTCTAAATGTCAGAGTTTGCCTTTAACGGGTGATCCAGCTCGTGTAAACACTCTGAAGGGAAAGATGAGATTATTTTTGCTCTAAATGTCGGGGTGATCCTTCGTCGCTGCTTTGAGTCACCATCACCATGGACGTGACCTTTCACATGGCGCTGTCCGGTGGTTAAGCTCTGACACAAAACACACACGGTCTTCTCACTCTGTCCACACTAGCTCCTTTAATGAGTCCTGCTGCCTTCTCCACGCTGATTTAATTAACAGCCAGAAAATTCTGTAGCATTTTTTTTCATCTCTCTCTCGCTCTCGCTCTCTCTGTCCATCTCTATCGTTCGCACTGTCTCTCTCTCTGAATCACTCCACTCTTGCAGAACCCACAAATAAAGCCATTAGCCACACAAGGTGACCCCGCGACAGCCTGGAGACATGCAGTACAGCTCAACATCAAAGACTAGATTTAAGCCAACCACTGTTTTCTTCCACTCGGCACAATGTGAACTGCAGCAAACTGGCACTTATTTACTGTACCTTCTGCTGCATTCCCAAGCAGGCAAGGGTGAGTGGCATAAAAAGATACACTATGTGGACACCTCTCCTAATTATTGAGTTCAGATGTTTCAACCACACCCACTCCAATCTCCATAGACAAACACTGCCAGTAGAATGAGGCATACTGAAGGACTCGGTGACTTTACACATTGTACGGACATAGGATGCTACCTTTGCCACAAGTCAGTTTTGCCAACTTCTAGATCTACCCTGGTCAGCTGTAAGGTTTGTTATTGAAAAATGGAGCATCTAGAAATAATGAAAGCTCATTAAAGAAGTGGTATACCACACAAACCTGCATTGCATTATGTACAAGCATTGGCTGAAGTGCAGCATGCCACCACTGGAATCTGGAGTAATGGAAACATATTCTTGGAAGTGATGAATCAAACTTGGCTTATGGACGAATCTGGGTTTGGTGAATGCTAGGAGAGTGCTGCTTACCTAATGCATAGTGCCAACAGTAAAGTTTGGTGGAGGAGGGATAATGAGCTGGACTCTCTAGAGCACATGTGTCAAACTCAAGGCCCGCGGGCCAAATGTGGCCCGCCATGTCATTTGATGTGGCCCGCAAGAGCTTAAAAGATCTGGATCTGATTGACTGCAATCTAGTGGCTTAATGCTGTCGCTTCACGGGTAACATAATCGGCATGAATTGTGGGAAATGGAGTTTATGGTCAATGCACACTTTCAGACTTAATAATTAATTATTCCGCCACTAATTCTAAAGCGTGCATTGACCTTAAACTACATTTCCCACAATTCATGCCGATTATGTTACCCATGAAGCGACGGCATTAAGCCACTAGATTACAGTGTCTACTCTTCGATGTGATTTTTTTCAACAAGTGGAATTAAGAAATAGCTACAAATATTGATCCCAAAACGTCCAGGAAAAGAAAAATTTATGCCAATGGATGACAGTTTCAAGAGAGATGGGAAGACGAATACATGTTTGTGCTTCAAGGAGAAAAAACGGTATGTCTTTTGTGTTGTGAGGCAGTGGCAGTTGTCAAGGAGAACAGTTTACATCGGCACTTTGATACCAAACACGGAGCTAAGTATGCCAAAGTTTTTTATTCTCTTGGACAGTTTGATCGTTGATTGATGGAGTAATACGAGTTTCTTAATCTGACAAATTAACAGGATTTATGTTAACAGAGCAACAAGCAAACATTTTTACATGTATGCAAATATTTCTAAGTTGAATAAATAATAAATTCAGAGTTATTTAACATTAAGGAGCACTTACATTGATTCTACATTACATTTGGTTACATTTAGTTACATTTATACTGTCTTACAGTTACATCTGGCCCTTTGAGGGCAACCATTATGCTGATGTGGCCCTCTGTGAAAATGAGTTTGACACCCCTGCTCTAGAGACTGCTGTTTATGGAAAAGCCAGGAGATCAGGAATTACACAAATACTCAAACCAGCCTATCTGGCACCAACAATCATGCCACAGTCAAAATCGCACAGAAAATCCCTTCTTTTCTTCATTCTGATGGATTCTTGATGTGACCATTACCTGAAGTCGCAGGTCTGCATCTGCACTGCACTGCTGCCACAGGATTGGCTGAGTAGATAATTACATTGATGAGCAGGTGTGCAGGTGTTCCTATGAAAGTATTTGAGGAGTGTATAGCCCATGGATCACTATCCAAAATGACCAACCTGTGTCGTTTTATATGAAACTATACACAAATATAGTTTTAAATGTAATGCTTTTGATTGTAAAATACTCAAGTGTCTGAAAATATGTTTCCTTTGAGGGATATTTTGCCTTACAATGCCCTCTATGTACCCCCCCCCACCTTGTTGCAAAACTGTCATAAAACAATTTCTCAAAGTTAATATATTCATGACCGTTTCATATGACGTGGCCGAACTTTAAGTTAAGTGGATGTCATCAAGTAACCAGTGAGTGGAGGTAAAAGTTTGAAATAAACTGGATGATGAGCCTTTAGTCACTGATAGAGTCACAAAAAGTCTGATCAATTTTATTCCTACTGACTAAAGAACCTGAACTGAAAATTAGCCCTGAGCATCAGTTGGCGTGCCATTGTTTCATAGCTTGAAGTTCACTGAGCTTCTCATGTGCTCATTAGCTTTCAAACATTATTTTGTTTTGATCATTTCTACTAATCTGGACTGTCTGAATTTTCAAAGGGAAGAAAAGATCTAACAGTTGCCTTGATTTATGGTTTAAGGAACATCAACAACACTTTAGAACCTTCAAAGCTCATCACTCCATTGACCTTGTTCTCGTCAGTATATATCGCCTCCCACTTAAGCTGTAATTACAGTTATCTTTTCAGGCCAATTACAGAGCGTTTATCTAAATCCACAATGTATTGTGTGGATCTATACTGAGAGTGATTTGGAAGAATTAAGCCAAGAACAAATTCTTCCCTGTTGTTTCTTTCATCCTGCAAGAAACTTACCTATTGTACCCCCATTGCATTACCATACAACATACAATATTCTGCAAATGTCAGATACCAATGGCCATTAAGAGCAAGTTATTCATTTTTCAGAAGCTTCTGGGGAGATTTATCTAAGATAATCTGCTCATATAAGCAAGGCAAATAAGTGAAATAACAACAGTTAAAAAAATAATCAATTAATTTGATATTCTATTTAGCTCAGAATTTGACTTTATTCAATCCAAGTTCAATCCAGGCAAACCGGTAACCTCCACATGCTCCTGCCATGAATGTAACTATAAGATCTAGGCCTAACATTGGCTCGCAAATGTCAAACTTTTGTCAAAGATTAGAAAAAGAACAATCAAAACGGTCAAACATGAGAAAGAAAAAAACATTCAATTAAAATAAAAAATAAAAAATGTTGATTATTATTCATATCTCATTATGTTAAATAAGAAATAAATCTGTGATAATACTCATATTTGCTAGCACTTCTGTGGGATTTGTAATAGTATGTCAGCCCTAAGCTAACGGTGGTGCACATAAACCACTTATTCACTGTTCTAGTAAGTATTAAATGAAGGGTCTCTGATTACTGTGCAGTACTGTATACTCTACCGTAGAATCGCCTGCTCTAGTATTGAGTTTTATTTTATAAACAAAACTTAGTAACACTTCATTTGAAGGCTGCCCACATAAGGACTTCATAATACACACATAAGCATTAAATAACACATTCATAAAGCAATGCTTGAATATTTATGAACAGCTTATGTCGCTACTCGCAAAATCACATAAGATCTTTTATGATGTAAATTCCATTGTACTGGGAGGCCTTAAACTAAGTGATGATATTTTCTTCCATTTATAACACTGTTATGAAGCATCCTTTTTAAATGATGAGGCTTATACAAGACTTATACAGAGTCTTAAATAAAAACCCCATCAGCTGTACATAATCCTAAGTACAAAAGTACAGTTTTAAGGTATCACAGAAGGAATAAATTTGCCATCCTTATGTCAATTCAGTAGAATGACAGGCTTACTACTTTCACTTCATGAAACATTCTATGTCATCTTGCAATACATGGCATAGACTGTACATAAATACTCAATTATTGCTTTATAAATACATGATTCAGTATTTATTGATGTCTGTCCTTTTGCAGGTATCCTTCAAATGAAGTGTTTACCAAAATTTGATTAACGCCATACATTTAAATATTATAAACAGTAACACTTCACTACAGAGGATATTGTAAAGCCTGCATAGTGCCCTTATTAAGCTTAATAGGCTCATCGTTACTACTTTATTAAGCAAAAACTAGGCTGAAACAAACATTTTGCACTTTTATTTGTGTTATAAAATATAAACATCTGCACAACATTTTAGATGTCCATTATTAAGCCCTTATTAAGCCTTACTGGCTGTTTATTACTGCTTTATTAAGCAGTTACACAGGCCTCAAAACCAAATTAGGTTTTATACTATTGAAAGCAGTTATTCTAAACTTTCTATCAGTACTGTAGGTTCTTATCGTGCTCATTTGCTAAGGGGTCTGACTCTTCAGCCCAGCGGAGTGGTTGGCAAGGCCAAGTTCTGAAGTGTTCTTTGTACACAAGGCTGAATAAAAGATTATTCTTTGATGCTCTGAAGAAAAATCAAGGCCTCAGGACATCCCCTTTCCATAAAACAGCAACCTAAACTCTCCTGCATCAAATCCGCCATCAAATCACTCGGTTGTGTAAGATCTTCTAAACGTTTACCTCACGACAAACATTCATAGATTTGTACATGTTGTATTTTCTCTACAAACTCCCCTGAAGAATGACAACATGAACTCAAAGCACTGCCTGGCCAAATTATTATAAACACCTACCTTTTGTTGTGGCTCCATGTTGTGCCCACTTATTGATGCACTAATAGTAGCCCGTCTAGCCCTTCATCAGTAATCAGTTGCTGGCTGTTATGCCAGAATTGCTATTATGGTAACACTTGTACCAGCACCAAAGAGACCATTTCATTGTCACTGTTGAGCTGAAAATGGTACACTGCCCAACAAATATCTGGACAATAGAGGTCCTGTGGTCTTAATGGGATAGAGGGTGGTATAATATAAGGTGCATAAAATATAGGCTGCAGTCTGTAATTGGACACCTATGTTGTGGACGTTTATAAGGTAGGTGGAGCTCTTTTATAACAACATTGCCAGCATGAAAAAGCATAACACTGTCACCAACAATCTGTGACCATTAGAGCTTGGCCTTTAGTTCAGGCCATAAATACCAAAACTCTCTATGATACTAATTTCTACTGGTACATCTATGGGATTTCCAGTTGTATGTTAGATTTAGGCTAACGATGGTGCACATTAACTTTGGCTTGCCGTAGATGATACATGTATTTTACATTGTATGCAATTGTCTTAAAGTGACTCAGTAAAGAGCTCTGTTCTCCATTCCTAACAACTCTTTGAAACATAGTTGGACTAGAACTTGCATTCCCAGTCATTGATGTATCTAGAACTTCCAGAAAGCCTAAGGTGTTTTTTTTCTTATGAAATTAGGCCCAGCCATTGTAAATCAAAGCAAGATTGGTTGACTCCTCTGTCACTTTTTCATTATTTTGGTAGTTTTTATGATGTGAAAGGCCTTCATTACAGCTCCTGAAGGCCTAACCAATTGAAAGGCAAGGCTCTATGTACTCCGATAAAACAGATAAAAAAGATCTGATTGGATCATTTTCCTTTGGGCATTTTGAGACATTTATCCTTTTCTTCCAATGAAAATACAATAAAACAGGAGTATTAATACATAATATAATATATATAAAATACATAAATAATATAATATTATATATAGCATATATTGTATGATGTATAAAATATTATATATTGTATATACTATTGTATACAAATCATTTAATTCATAATTAAAACTAGCAACCTTTGCTTAGAAATGGTACATCATTTTTTCGGGTTATGGTAAATATTACGATATCGAACTGGACGATATTATGGACATTTGTTACAATGCCAACGTTACCTTGAGACCTTTCGTGTATATAATGAGAACGGTTTGAAATGAATGCTAGATCTTCTCCATCGTTCTGTTAAGCTAGTCCACCTCCTCAACAGCAGCTACACAAAAGCATATTTGTGGGCGGAGCCTGGATCGGTCACTCTGAGGTCATATTCCTTTCCATATTCCATATTTGTTTCTCGCCACATTCTGTATCATTGTGAAGATTTGCATGAGGTGCCCTGTCTGACTGACGGCAAACAATGCCTTTCATTGCAGAATGAACGTTCCCATCATCATCATCATCATCATTCTGGAACCTTCCCCTCTTTGATCCCACCGCACGTGCTCAGCCGGGCGTTCAGAGCCGAGGGCGATCAGGTCCGAGATAAGCCTCTCTCGCTCTTTTTCTTCCTCACTCCCTGACTGTCAGTATCTTTTTCTCCTTCATTGCAGCTGTCTATCTCTGTCTCTTCCTCACCTCCTTCTTCTCTCATTCTCACTCCCAGACTGTCAGTCTGTCTTTCCCTCTGCTGCACTCCGTCTCTCTCTCTCTCTCTCTCTCTCTCTCGCTCTCTCTCTCTCTCTCTCTTCTCTTGAAAGCCAAGCAAGATTGGTATGGAGGTGATGAGTGGCGTGCTCTATGCCGCATACTAACGCACACTTCAAAGGGCCTGAACACTCCAATCAAGCAACATCATTCCTTTGGGGGCTGAGGTCAGAACCATCACAATGCTGCTATACATCACTGGGGCCCCGAGAAAATAATGCCTCATGATGAAGTCGGCATCGCGCCTGCTATAAAGCCACACTGCACTGTCCTATTTCCAACCAGAAGTGCTTGTACAGTCTCGTCGATCAAGGTCCTTATTGTACGTTAAATTAGCATAAGGAGCTCGTAATAATCAGGCCACCACAGCTTTGCAGCTCTCGCTGGGGACCACGTTCTGGTCACTGTTTTCACAGCTAAGAGCTAAAATGTGCTGAGTATTTCTCGTCTTTAGCTATTTAGCTTTATTTACAGAGCCCCTGAGGGGACGTGATGCACTTTTCAAGGGTAAAAATCTGGTGTGCACCAGATACTATGGTTTTATGTGAGTCATTAGCTCACTATGAAGCTTCTAATTTAAGATGATCTGCCTTAAATCTGGGTAACACCACACAGCAAGGCTGCCACGTACAAGTTGCGGTTGGGGTTGTGATGCGAATCAGCCCACCATCTCTTCTGAGAGAAGCTGCTCGATGTTGTCCAGGTTTGAGAGACTGACCGGGGCAGAACGTGTAGAACAAAGTAACAACTTTGAGTCAAATTTGCCGGGATCCTGTTCAAGATGTGGGAGCTGAAGTTGGCTTCCTATTCGCCGGCTTGTTTTGTGAATTTTCCGTTCCACCTTAAATGGAACGTGGTAGTATTCAGAGGTGTGGACATGACTCATATGACTTGGACTCGAGTCTGACTAGAGACACTGATTTGATGACTTTAGATTCGACTCAAGAACATCCAGAAAGACTTGGGACTTTGAGCATCAGTGACTTGGACTTGAGCATCATGACTCAGAAAGACTCAAGACTCAAAGTGGAAGAAGTGTGGAGACGTCTGCATTCAGCCATACGCTGCTAACATGTTGTCATTAAAAGGCTAAAGTACTGTTACCATCATTCAGCATTATGGCTGTAAATTAGGTTAAGAATGCGTACTGACTTGTTTAGGCTTCGAAGATTAGGTCTTGACTTGAGACTTGCCTTCACTGATTTGGGACTTGAATCGTAATCTGACTATTTTGACTCGGGACTAGAGAGTGAAGACTTGAGACTTTCTTGTTACTTACAACTTTATCCCACCTCTGGTAGCATTTAATGTGGAACAGAAGATTTGATTAAGAAGCTGGCAAATGGCTCCAGCCTCATTTAAAGATTACCATTTACCATGTTGACAGTTGGGTTCCTTGGGAAGGCTATAAAAAGCACCAGTGTTCCCATCAAAGCCTCGAACAATACACTTTCTGCAAGTGGTCCACCGTTTTTCATCGCTGTAGCTCCATTGTTGTTGCTCCTTGCTCGGGTAGAACTTTGGCTGGTGTATTCAAACTTTTGGGGTGTGAATATTAATGAATCTCCAATTTTGGGATTGGACGTTTTACCACTTTCTCTTGCGAATATACGGTTTGTATTTCAAGGAAGAGACAACAGGGTTTGAGGTTCCATGTACCAAACTCTCCCAATGTAAACACAGTTTTCCATTCTATAGCACTTTCTATTCATTTCAAGTTTGGGTTCCCACCCACATTTATCCTAGAAATTCTCATGACTGCCCCCAGATTTGTATTCTAGGTACAAGATCATGTCTGGATCTGTGAAACTACCATAAAACTGTTATGAATTTGCAGTCAATTCCACTAAAATGAATGTAAACGCACCAAGACAGAAGGCTGGTGTGACTGGGCCTCACCTGTAAAGAAATGATCTTCTTTTTGGAGACTGTTGCTGGTTTTCCTCACTGCTAATCCGCCTCTAGGAAAGGCAGTGTATGTGCATGAGTTGCCATTCACATTTAAGGACGTTGTTGACTGCAGATGAAGTGCACTAAATGCTATGATTAAGGACCCTTCCTGCCAGATCCTTCATTAGCTGGCTGCCGAGACACCGAAGAGTGTTATCATCCTCTCCATTCTGCTATACCGAAGCAGGGCAGCCCATTTGGCAGAAAAATCCGGATTAAATTGGGCTTTTGGAGGTGGAGGACTTCTTTCATGGTTGCCAATAATGTGGGGACAATGTTGCTCAATTTATGTTATAAAAAATGTTTAATAAAATTGATTCCCATGAAACAAACCCACTGCATGAATGCATATTCGATTTATTTCAATAGCAGTCCAAAAGGCCATTGGAGCATTTTTAGTGGCAGAAAACATACAACGGAAAATTACACCGAGGCTTTGTAAGATCAGATTTCCAGCATTTTCCCCACTCTTTACCTTTATTACAGCTTCTGTTCTTTTTAAGAAAGTTTTTTTAAAGAAATATGCAGGGATATTTTCCCACACCTCCAAAGTCTTAGAGTTCTTAGAAGTCTTAGAGGTTGGTTACAAGCAATCCTTATTAAAAACGTTGGCTCATCTGTCCATGAAACCTTATTCCACCTCTCAGACTTTCCCTGTTTCCTTTTCTCAGTGAGGTTCTTCTTGATCAGCTACACGTCCTTTCAGAACCACAGCGCTGAGTGGTCTTCTCACAGTGGAAGGATGGACAGAAACACCTGCGGATGTTTTCAGATCTGAAGCAGCTTGATGTTCTCCTCTCTCATAGAGATCAAAGCTTTCAGTGCTGTTTATCTGATGGGGGCAGGTTTGGGGTCAACCAGCTCTTCCAGGTGGTTGTTAGGAACCACATTTCCTCTGTAGCTCTCAATAATGTTTTAAACTTCAGTTTTTTTTTTTTGCTTAACGTATTCTCCTTTGACTTTCTCCTTTCTAAGGAAAGTGGATTATCTTATATCTCCTGAAAAATAACTTGACCTTAATGATTGTATTTGCGATAGAATGCCCCAGACTGACTTTGGCGCTTCTGTTACAGCAAGAAAACTGTAGAAATCCAAATAATCCATTCCCTCAGAGGTGGAACTAGCTTATCAGAGGAAAGAACTTCTGGGTATTCGTATTCAGTGTAGTGGTGTGGGTGGATTTTTCATGGACTCCAGCCTGATCTTGCATGCATGCCAGAAAATGGAAAGTGAAAATAACAGAAATTTGCTGTACTTTTTGATGACTGCTTGTTTATTGATCTTCAGTGCTCAAAAGTTAGATTAAAACTTATAAGAACAGCTTTAGTAAGATATTTAGTAGGAACTAAAATCAGGTCTTACTGTAGTCCATTAGACTACAAAGGGCAGATTTACTAAGAAAGGGCATTTTACTGACAGTACAGGTACTATGGGCTGGTGATGGTGGCCAATATCACACTGACCTGGCAACTTCATTAAATCTACCTCTTTGTATCTATAATTTCTGTCCATCTTATCAGCTCCACTTACTGTATAGCTGCACTTTGTAGTTCTACAGTTACAGACTGTAGTCCATCTGTTTCTCTGATACTCTGTTACCCTGTTCTTCAGTGGTCAGGGCCCCCATGGACCCTCACAGAGCAGGTACTATTTGGGTGGTGGGTCATTCTCAGCACTGCAGTAACACTGACGTGGTGGTGGTGTGTTAGTGTGTGTTGCGCTGGTCTGATTGGATCAGACACCACAGTGCTGCTGGAGTTTTTAAACACCTCAGTGTCGCTGCTGGACTGAGAATAGTCCACCAACCAAAAACATCCAGCCAGCAGCGTCCTGTGGGCAGCGTCTTGTGGGCAGCGTCCTGTGACCACTGATGAAGGACTAGAGGCTGACCAACACAAACTGTACAGATGACCTATTTTCTCTGTTGAATCTACAAGGTGGGCCAATGAGGTAGGAGTGTCTAATATAGCAGACAGTGAGTAACCCACCACCCATTATACCTGCTCTCTGGGGGTTCTGACCACTGAAGAACCGGGTAAAAGGGGCACTTTTATGGTCAGTGGAGCTGATAAAGTTAAGAAGCCAGGAGGTGAGCTCAATAAAGTGGCCAGTAGTAGCAGACATAATCATAACTTTATTGATGTGCAAATATTCATACATCTGACGGTGACATCATCGTCTGAGGCTGTTGGCTGTGTACTGCAGATAAAGGTTTGGTCAAAAACCACAAGAGAACTCCTTTAACCCTGGCTAACGAGGCTGGAGGATCTGTGGGCTGCCTTATCTGCCCTTTTCCCCTCCCCTCCAGAACTTTGGCTGAAATGACAAAGCTGGGCTGGGAGCACAGTAACCTCATCTGTCTGCTCCAACTCTCAGACTCTGAAGATTAGGCTGACAAAATGAAGTTCGAGATGTTCTAACTGTCAGCCTGCTTCTTGTTGGGGAGCGTAGAAAGAGGAAAGTGCAGGCGCACGTCTGGCCTCGTACGCGACTGTGCGAGGCAAAGAATGAGAGATAGAATGAGAGCAAGGAAAGGAGCTACCATAATCGGTCAGATAAATCATTCATGACACTGTCGTTTTTTTTCTTCGGCTCAGTTTATCCCTGAATGCCCTCCGATAACTTGGCCGAGTGACACTGAGACCTGTCCGCAGGAACTCAGGAGTCACTCTGCTGTGCAGCCAGCAGGCCAACTTTGTGGAGTTCTCACTTGCCAAGATATCATGAGTTGAGCTTTAGGTGACATATAGCCTGACAAGTGGTTAAAGGGGAATTCCATTGATGTGTACAAAATTCTGCATAATTTCATTACTAAGAAAAAAAGCACTACAGTGTAGAGAAACTTAGTGCCAGAGCTGTTCACAGTTGTGGTGGTGGGAATGTCTGAAGAGTTCAATGCTTCTAAAAGCATCTCCACAGAAAGTTATTACATGTAACAGTTATGCATATGAAGCCTTACGCCTGCAATATGCACTGTTAAAAATTAACGGTAAAATTACTGTAAATTACTATAGTAATTATTATTACAGAAAATAACAAAAAATAGCAATTCCACGGTCACAAGAGTGCTGTAGATATGTGTAAATTACAGATAGGCTGTAGTTAAAATACAGTGATTATAAAGAAATACAGTCTGTACTTTTACATAAGAACTGTAAAACTCTACTGCAAATTTACACTAATCTCCTTTTAATTTAACCAGACCTGCAAACGTGTTCATTTACAAACAAAAGCAACATCCATGAGCATAGTAATCCACCATGCTTGGCCCTGTATATCATTAATATCTGAATGAAGCTCTGTTTTTGTCATCCTTTACATACTTTTTATACATAATTCATTGAAATTCATACCAGCTGCCTTTACATTGTGTATACGTTTTATTAGGAACAGACCAATAGAAACTCTCCAAAATGATTCAGAAAAAAAATCTTGTTGCTTTGACTTACATTGGCATTTAGAGTTTCATGTACATCTCTTGTAAAGTTAATATTAATTTTAATATTACTATTAATTTTAATATTAAAATTAAATGACAGAGTTCTAAACTGCTTCTGGAAGCAGCAAGAACTGTGTGTGAGGATCTTCATGAAATGGGTTTCCATGACCAACAAGCTTAAGATCAGTGTGTGCAATGCCAAGCATCAGCTGAAGTGGTGTAAACCTCTGTGGAAGAACAGTGGAAACTGTTCCATGGAATAATGAATCACATTTCACCATCTGGAATTCTGATGCATGAATCTGGGTTTGGCGGATACCAGGAGAAAGTTTGGTGGAGGAGGGATAATTAGTCTCGGGCTGTTTTTCAGGGTTTGGGTCCCTTGGTTCCAGTGAAGGGTGCTGTTAATGCTACAGTGTACAAAGACATTTTAGACCATTTTATTCTTCCAACTTTGTGGAAACAGTTTGGGGAAGACCCTTTTTTGTTACAGCATGACTGAGCCCCTGGGCACAAGGCAAGATATGGTAAAATATAAAGATATGGTATGATGAGTTTGGTGTGGAGGAATGCAAGTGGCCTGCAAAGAGCCCTGGCCTCAACCACACTGAACACCTTTGGGGTAAATTGGAATGTTGAATATGAACCTTCTCATCCAACACCAGTGTCTAAACTCACAAATGCTCTTTTGCCTGAATGGGCACAAATTCCCACAGACACACTCCAGAATCTTGTGGAAAGCTATTGTAGAAGAGTGAAGGCTGTTAGGGGCAACTCCATATTAATGCCCATTGTTTTGGAATGGGATGTCCAACAAGGATGAAATAACAAAAATCAACATTCAACAAGAATAAAAAGACAGAAAAGAAAGTTCCACTTTCATATCTGTTTAGAACACACTGTCTGCTCGCTCTGAATAATGTTTCCCTCATTCCTGCTCCACATCCACCAAACATGCTCACCATATGTTACCATGCTTGAATTTTGGTACATCATATGTCAAGAATAACTCGAAAAAGGACCTCAAAACTTTCACTTTGTGCTCCGTGAACCTGAGTATTCATCATCCCTGCATATTTTTATACAGCAGGCCTGAAAACCCTCCGTTATGTGCTGAATCATCCTCAGAAAGTCTGCTATAAACATGCTGCAACAGCTGCCCAGGGACTGGGACTGTGTACAGGTTTGTTTTGTGTTTCATTATAGTAATTCAGTGATGCCTTTGTCCTCCGTATGGCTATTCTGGGCCCACGGATGGAACTAAGTGAAATACAGTGTCCCCATAAGGCCTTGAGAGCCTCTCCTAAACTCTCTTTAACACACACATTGCAGTTCCATATGTAGGATACCAGCTGTTGAATATATCTTATTTAGTGACCACCAGGAACACTTTTGACTCTAAATTAGCAAACTACAGGCATGCTTAGGCCTATAGATATTCATCTCTGAGCTTTCTTTTGTAACTGGCACTTGGCACACGCTCTTATCCAGACTTACAGTTTGACCATTTTACACAGGTAGGTCAAGGTAGTGTTAGGAGTCTTGCCCAAGGACTCCTGTTAGTGTAGTGTAGAGCGCTTGTGCAGATGGGGATTGAACCCTGGTCTACAGCATAGAAGGCAGAGGTGTTACCCACTACACCAACCAACCACAGCAAAATCACACGTTATACTGCCGAAAGTGCATCTACAAGATTTAGGGTTTCCATCAGCAGTGAACTGAACCAGGTTTGTTTGGAACTGGACTAGACCCATGCATTTTTGCTGCTCCATGGTTGGCTATTTGTTGCCGACCTGAATACGAGTGAAATGTTCACCCATATTGAAATGAAACAAACTAAAGAAAAGGTATGATAGGTCCTCACCACCATGGCTGCATTGCCTCAAACTGATGTTGTTTCATTAAGTTTAGTTAAGCCTGCTACTGTAACGTTTTTATATTTATAAATTTATATTTATAGTTAGGTTTTAATATCTCTATTATTGGCTATAAACTCAAAACATTTCATTCTTAACTTCTGAATAATCAAGTTAATAATTTTTCCACTTATGTCTTAATGACAAAGTGACATCCCTGGCCCACTATGAACTACTCCCTCCTCCTGAGGCCACTAGAGGCGCTTCAAGACCCACTAGTTGTCTATGGCCCACAGGTTGAGAAATCCTGATTTAGAGTGTTCACTCTATGATTTATTACAGCTTCCATTCTTTTTAGCGGATTTCATTTCAGTTTTGTCAGATACCTGCAGCCATAGCTCATAGTTCAGAAGTGGGAACACATTCACTGATGTTGACGTCTGAAAAAATCAGCAGCCTCTTTATTTCAATGTTTTTTCTCAGTATGAGTATGAAACACATGTGCTAAGTACAAACCCAACTCCAAAAAACTTCACTGTGTAAAATGTAAATGAATGTATATAAATCCACAAATTCAAGTTAAAGCTGTAACGTGCAAAGAAGGAGCTGTATTTCAACACGATTCAGAAACGCTGCCAACTTCTCTGGGCCAAAGCTCATTTAAAATGGAAAACTGTTCTGTGGTCAGATGAACTAAAATTAAAAAATTTTGAAGTAAAAGTTTTTTTTTTCCAAAAACTACAGACAGCATATCCTGCGGAGGAAACAGAGGAGATGGACAATCCAGCTTTTTATCAGTACACAGTTCAAAATCCTGCATCTCTGATAGTCTGGGGTTGCATTAGTGCCTATGGTGTGGGCAGCATACACATCTGGAAAGACTCTATCAATGCTGAACAGCATATAGAGGTTTTTTAGCAACATCTGCTCCCATTCAGACAGCGTCTCTTTCAGGGGAGGCCTTGATTATTTCAGCAAGACAATAAACCACATTCTGCATTCATCACAACAGCATGGCTTCGCAGAAGAAGAGTCTGGATGCTGAACTGATCTGCCTGCAGTAAAAACATCTGGTGCGTCATTAAATGTAAAATCCAGCAAAGAAGAGCCAAACAAGACCCAGGACTGACTAGAATCCTACATCAGACAAGAAAGGGACAACCTTCCTCTCCTAAAACTCCAGCAATTGGTCTCCTCACTTCCCAGACATTTAAGGACTGTTGTGAAAAGAAGAGGTGATCCCACACAGAAGTAGACACGACCCTGTCCCGACTTTTTTGAGATACGTTGCTGCCATCAAGTTCTAAACGAGTTAATGTTTTTCATGAAATGATAAAACGTCTAACTTTCAACATCTGATATGTGCTCTATGTTCTATTGTGAAAATATGAGCCTATGAGGTTTGCAAATCATTGCATTCTGTTTTACATTCGTTTACATTTTACACAGCGTCTCAACTTTTTTGGAATTGAGGTTGTACATTCTATGTTGTTTGGGGGGACAGCTCCTCAAAAATAACTCAAGAGTTATAAGTAGCTTATAATTAAAGGCTGCTCTGAGTAGCCATTAGACAGGTAGCAGATGGTAATCACACACTGTAATCACATTTGAATAAAATGCCCTATACATTGAGCATATAACAAAATCAGCAATAGGACCGGACTTCTAAGGGTTATGCAGCAAAGACAGACTTAAATGATTCATCAGATGGGAATAACGCGTTCTGTATTTGTCCAGACTTCTCTCCTTGACTAAAGAGGATGGGGGTGATGCAAGCCTGCTGGTGCATTGACACTATCTGTGTGACAGTCAGATGGACAGGGAAGAAGCGGAGGAGAAATGGAGGACAGAGAGAACCTGTCCGTCACTCTCCTTCACAGGCCGAGGCCCACGGGCTTCACGCTAGCTTTGTGCAGAAACACACATTTTCACTGTGATGCCTCAGTGAGTGACACCAGCTCTCCACCCCCTGTTCCACAAGCACGTGAGACAGCCAGACAAAACAACAAAGACGAAAAGGTCTCGAAGTCAGCGTGATTCTGATTCACACAGTTTTGACCACGACAATGTCTGAGTTCTTTAGTTTCGCTGCTCACCTAATGTCATTACAGTTGGTGGAAGCAATTAGCTTTGTGTAAACTGCCTGCCTAAATCAATCTCTCGCCTCAAACCGTGTTGGGTTGTGAAATAATCACTGATAGCCATGCTTTTGTGGTTTTGGGCAAGTTTTGAGCAGCATTCCAGAGTTTTACATCATAATTCATGATTTTCTATTGAGTTTATGTTCCCTTTCACTACAATATTCAACATGCATTTCTCAAATGCATCATATATCCTTGAAAAATCCCTGTGGTGCCATCCAATTGTGACTGCTGGCCTACTAACTGATTAGACTAGGCTAATAAATACAACCAAGCAAGCGTGTGACTCACCCTGGTCCCACTTATATTGTGTCTCTAATAACTGTGTAGTTACATGTGAACAATGTATGCAAAAACAATGTAACTACTAATGATTGAGACACTGTTATGGATGGATTACAGATCTCCAGCCTCATGTAATTACACATGTGTATCATAACAGTTGTAACAGCCTATTTTCTCATGTAATTGCACAAGGGTAGTAAAATAAATGTAATTTTTTTTTTTTTCCAGCAGTAATAGTGTGTAATAACTTACATTAAGACATTATTTACACTGAATCTGCCAGCTTTCCTAACATTTAGCCAGTGTTTATGTTGCTACTGCTGTGACACTGTAAGCAGTTTCAGCTTTAAACCAGTCTGTAATGTGACAGATCAGCAGACGTCCCCTTATATTAACATGGAACTGTTATAACATTCATTAAATGTGTTTCAGTTCCCCAAAGCAGCGTCTATATTACCACTGCATTATTACACAGTACCTACATAACAACTACACGGCAACTGTCCACTTATTTTAAAATGTAACTTTAACACTAAACTACAGGAAGGTTCCTGTGTAGAAGAGACACGTGTAATTACATAGGCTGCACTTCTGTAATCCATCTGTAACACTGACTAAATCATCTGTAGTTACAGTATTGTATGGTGGTTGGTTAGTGTAGTGGTTAACACCTCTGCCTTCTACACTGTAGACTGGGGTTCAATCCCCACCTGGTCAAACACCCTACACTATACCAATAAGAGACCTTGGGCAAGACTCCTAACACCGCCTTGGCCTTCCTGTGTAAAATGATCTAATTGTACGTCGCTCTGGATAAGAGTGTCAGCCAAATGCCGTAAATGTAAATATATTATTCATGTGCAGCTCACACGGTGTGTGGCATCACGTTTGGCAGCCCAAATGCACTCACACAACTACAGCAGTGAGTCAGTGATATCAGTTAACTCACTAAACTACGTTCACACGTAAATGGTTAAACATTGGTGTCCACCACTGGCTGAGTGCTATATCATACTAACAGAGCGACCACAGTGTGTTTCACGGCCGCGCTGCCCTTCTTATCGACCACATGAGCAGAAACATGAATGGATTTAAGCTCAAATCTTTACTAAAGCTTCATATAAAAGGGAGTTATACATTTTACAAGCTCCAGGTTTGTGGAGCTTGTATTATTTATTGAATCCACTGTGGCGACCTCTAAAGGGAGCAGCCGAAAGAAGAAGAAGTATTATTTATTGAAATAAATTTAAATAGTTGAAATATAAATGAAATATTTATTCATTCAGTATGGTTATTATACACCGTTACCTGTACAGTCATTATTGCACTGCTTCTTTTATCTCAGTGTGTATATATGCCTGTAGAGAGGATCTTTATATTAATTCTTCCTGTTATATTGTTTACACCCTTATTACTGTTACTGTACAATGTGTTGTGTGTCTGAAACTGGCTGCTAAGTTTCCTTCAGCATCAATAAAGTATCTATCTATCTATCTATCTATCTATCTATCTATCTATCTATCTATCTATCTATCTATCTATCTATCTATCTATCTATCTATCTATCTATCTATCTATCTAGCTGCTATAGGTGCACTGTTAGCAGGATGTTGACATAATACTGCCAATCTTAATTCTAAAAGAAGTCAGCATTATTGCAGCTGTGTAAAGTGGGTAAGTACAGGTGTCATGCAGGCCGCCCCCAAACATCCACCCCAAAGCAGTTGTAGTTTTTCCAAAGTTCCTGCCACCTCCAAGATGCATCAACAGAAGATTTCTGTCATATGGTTGAGACCACCGAGATGACTATGGCACCATTGTAGGAGGAACATAGACCCTTGGCCTTTACCTGGGAAGAGTACAAAACAGAAGGTTGCTTATTTCTTTAAAATTTAAAATAAATGAACATGTTTTTAGTTTACTTTGTGTGTACTTATCAGAGATACACTGTACAAAGGTACACTTAAGTATACTTGGCTACTGACATGTATACAAAAGCTCTACATATAATTGGCCTATACTTGTATTCTTTTCTTAGGACATGCTTAAGAAAAGTGTAAACATTTCTGTCTTGTACATAAAGTTTAAGCATACTTGGCTTTGTTTTGTGGGGAGGAAAGGAAAATATATACACTACTCACAAAAAGCTCTGGATATTTGGCTTTCGGGTGAAATTTATGGAAAACGTAAAAAGTTCACGCTACAGTGATGTTATATCATGAAAGTAGAAGGATGCGATGGTGATTTGCTCATCATCAATTACAGCTTCACAACAACGTCTCCTGCTGTTCACAAGTCGACTCGTTGTCTGCTGAGGCACGGCATCCCACTCTTCTTGAAGGACGGCCCTCAGGTCATCGAGGTTCTGGGCTACAGAGTTATGAGCCTCTACAAGGCCACTCAGCTGATCCCATAGGTTTTCTATGGGATTCAGGTCTGGAGAACATGCAGGCCGCTCCATCTGAGGTACCCCAGCCTCCAGCAGCCATTCCTTAATGATGCGACCTCGATGAGCTGGAGCATCGTCGTCCATGAAGATCAAGTGAGGCCTGTGTTGTTCATGCAGAGGCACAATGACTGGATTAATGGTGTTATTCAGTAGTTTGGGCCACTGGGTCACTGTATTGCTCACAGTGTAGGGCAGTTCTGTATTGACTGGACACACCTGCCCACACTGTAACACCACCACCACCACCTCGCAAGTTTTGCAAAAAGTACTGAAACATTGAACAGCTGCACAGTTTAGAGAAGGTCACATTAAGTTCACCTGTAAAGGTTAGAGTGCATTTTAGGTCCATCCTGAAATTTCACCCGAAAGCCAAATATCCCTGACTTTTTGTGAGTAGTGTATTTATGGAACAGATCTTTTATGTAAATTGTAGAGAAGTTCAACCTCTTTGTGACCAGCCAGAGACTGATTGTGGAGAGTTGGCATGACATCAATTCTGATATCAAACTCCTTGTGCGTCTCTTGTTTTGTTTTGATCTGAAATGTTGATTTGATATATATATATATATATATATATATATATATATATATATATATATATATATATATATATATATATATATGCGCGGTTGGCCCTGAATTCCTCCTAATGCAGGTCAATACTAGACCTCATGTGGCTGGAGTGTGTCAGCAGTTCCTGCAAGATGAAGGCATTTTTGTGCGATTTTGTTGGCAGCACAATTTCTATCAGTATTTGAATGAGCAGTTCTGCAAAGGTATTTATTTCAGTACTTGAAGCATTTTTCCCATGATACTGTGATACTGCCTATATTTCAGGTAGCGTCACCTGGTAGTGTCAATCAGCCCATTTCAGTAGACAGCAGTTACGTGGTTAAAACAGAAATTGCATTTTGCTACACGTTGCTTTCCTCCCTGTTCAACTGACCCTGAACCTGGTATCAACAGGTGATGGGCTACAAAGGTCTCCTGTATCTTGCAGATATGTTATCATTGGGATCATATGGAGCAGGGTGTCCAACTGCTCTCATGGAAATCCACCATCCTGCAGAGTTCTATCAGGCTGATCTGCTTGGTGTTATCTGTTTCACTATCTTCTACATCCCAAAGAAGGAAATGTGTCACTTTTGAATCTTGGTTCCTCTCAGTGTTTCTTCCACAATGCCAGACTCAGTTCACTCAGACTCTTTTTAGTTGACAACTGTTTCAGAATCTTCTGATCTGCCATTGAACTACTTTTACTAGCCACTTTTACACACAGCCTGATAATCTGTTAATAATCCGACTAATAACTCAATCAGAAAAGAGCACATCCATGTAAACACAGTCGGAATACACTAGTCCAGTTGAAGCCACTGAGAATACAGTTTCTATCCGACTGAACGAGGTGGGTAGTCATGTAAATAATCCATTAAATAGAAGAATAATATCCGTGTAAAGGCCTGTATCCGATTACATTCCCTATCGGAAAGTTGAAGTCCGTTCTGCATGTGCGTCGCGTCATAGTGAGAGTTTATACCGTTCAACACGGCGGAGCAGAAACTGGTCTGCAGAGGAGACAAAGTTCATGCTCTGATCTTTAAAAGACGGTGGTGGGACGGATGTCCAGCTTTGTCCAGACGTCTTCCTCTCTGCCTTCTTTAATGAGGACATGTGAAGCAATTACAACCCCCAGCGCTTCACACTGCTGCTCGTCTTACTCTGATTGGACTCAATCCATCTACACTAAGTGGTACGCATGCACCTAAATTTGGATCAGATTACTTGTAGTGTGCAGGTAGACAGGGATTTTCCATCAGATTGTTGAGTGGAGTGAGTATAAAAATCACCTTAGTCCTAAAATAAAACCACATTTCAACAACCTCACTGGTTGTTGCCCTGCAAACTTCGCGTCTTATTTGCATAAACCCATTTGATATTCTTTGACTGGACCATCATTAGTTTGGTTTGCCAATTGGTTGACTTGCTAATGTCTTCATAGGCTGTATAGGTTGTGTGTGTTAAAATAACTTCTTTATTTATAATAATGTAATATGTAATAATGCAATACCCAAGCTATCACAAATTGACTGTGACCAAGGTCCCAGTAGGCCCTATTGGCTTTTTGAGAATTCTACAGTAAGAAGGAATGAGCTTTTTGTAGCGTTTTGGTTGACCCATTCCTTTTGGCAAACCATCTTTATTTCCCCAAGGAGCGTCCACTGAGCATCCCTCTGGTGTACAACCAATTTCCAAATAATCCAGTAGGATCAAGGCAGGAGATTGGCTAGGCCTTGCAAGCTCCTTCACCTTCTCTTTTAGAACCGGTGTTGAAATCTTTTATCTGTATATTTTGGGTTGTTGTCTTTCTGAAACGTCCATCTTCTCCCTATACTCAGTTTCTTGGCTGATGAAATGAAACGATTCTATAATATCTCATGATAAATTGCACCATTCATATAGCCTTTGATGACATTTAATGGTCTAGAACTGTTTGCTGGGAAGCAGCCCCATATCATGATGCTCCCTCCATCATGCTTCACTGTGGGTGTTCTTGGGATCATTTGCACAACCCCTCTGTCTCCAAACATGACAAGCTGAAATCTTGCCACAAAGTTTTATTTATTTATTTATTATTTGTCTTTTCGAATGATGACTAGCTTCTCTCTTACCTCCTTTATCATTAGTCAGAGAGAAATCTTACATGATGCACCTGTCCAGGTACAAGGTTCTGGTTCCATGAACCTTCCACTTGCATATTGTCAAACCAGTTCTATTGACAGAGATGTTTGTTGTCTTTGCTAGCGCTATGTACCTTTTCCCATATAAGTGTTTTTTAACCCTTTTGTTGCCAAATGAAGGCTAAATAAGAGAGTTAATATCAGGTTTTACAGTGATCTGGCTGTGTGTTTGTGCTGTATTTCTGGGTTGTGGGATGTTAGAGCTGGTTTCTCTCACTCCGGCTAGTGATGGCAGGTTACTCTGAGTGTATGTAAGGTGTGTAAATCGTGTGGCTATTTTTAACCCTTTGTTTATAATATGAAGGCTAAAAGCAGAGATGTAATATAAGAGTAGCGAGTAGATTTGGATGATTTTGGAGCTGGACTGGAGATGGTCAGCGGTGGATGAAATCACCCTGGGTGGTGACGGCAGAGTCTGACCAGTGATTTGATGTGAATCATGGTAATATTTTAACCCTTTGCTACAGCAATAATATTAGAATTTTGGTTGATTTTCCAAGGCAAATTACTCACTGATGCTGAAGTCAAGGCATGATGACTTCATGCTAGCTAGTTAGGGCCTGCTGAGGGGTCGGATATGTGTATCTGTAGCTCAAATCATTCTGAAGTTATGAAGGCTAGACATCATGCAAATGTATGCAAATTTATGCGGGCTTTGAGTTCACAAGTTTAATAATGTTGTTCTTGAGAACTTAAGGAAGCTCCTTCACCTTCACCACCGTTGCTACTAGTGGCATAAAACTTTTTCTAACCACAGGACATCTTTTCTAACGATACTAGGTGCATAATGACTGGACTTGCATTTCTGAAAAGCTGCTTTGGTTCAATGTCTTTCAGAAAAAGTTGCTTGCAAATTCAATTGAACCGTGCTGAGCCGAGATAGACTCCTTGTATAAAGCTTTGATGGTCACTATGACAGGCCAAACAATCTCTGAAGTTGCGGCCTGCCTGCATTAAGAATGCTGTCTTTTCACAAGGTCTTTCTGCCACAGCGTTTGATAATCTTGTAGAAGAACTCTGATGATGACTTGCATCAAACTATACAATTCACAGTGGGTGCGAACATTGTTCAGTTGGCGAAGTCTGCATGCATTTCAAGCGCTTGACAGTTCTTTTCTTTTTGTCAGGATGTCAGTGGAGAGCGCTCAGGGACACTCTATTGTATTGGTAACATTCTGGTAGTTGTTAGGTTTGTTTTGGAATATTCAATCATAATTTCGTTAAATAAGACTTATTTGGATGGTCCACTGTAGATGCTTTTTAGATGCTCAGTTTATCTCTAATCCTAAACCTAAGCCTAACCTCAAGGCAAAACCTACACCTACTCCTAAACCTAACCTTGACCATAATGTTGTTGATAATCAACTGAGAATCACCAGAAACTTGGTTAATAATTTTAGTTCCTGTAGATCATCTACAGGGGACCATCCAAGTAAAGCGTGACCAAAGTTGAAAACACATTTCGGACTTTGAACTGACTTGGATTTGGACTAAAATCTTTAGTTGCGCTGTGGGATGGTCCCCTATAGATGATCTGCAGAAACTTAAATTATTAACAAACTTTCTAGTGATCCTCAGTTGATTTTCAATAACACTAAAGTTGAGGTTAGGTTTAGGAGTAGATGTAGGCTTTGCCTTGAGGTTAGGTTTAGGTTTAAGTTTAGAATTAGGGATAGATTTAATGGAATCTTTTATAGGCAACTTCAAATTCAATTGCATTCAATAGAAATTTAGTCAAACGTTAGTTAAGATAAACTAAGCACAAAAGTGGACTATCCAAATAAAGTGTTTCCTCAACTTTGACTTTGAACCAATTCAGTAGGAACCTCCATATTCCATTATTCAGCCTGTTTTTAATGACAGACTGATTAAATTAATAATCACATATTAAGTAACACCTGGTTGTAGCTTTGGGTAGTAAACTATTTCCCATCTTGTACCGAAATGTATAACTCATGCAAAGGCCATCTTTTATTGTCACACTAGGTGCATAATGACTGGACTCTGAAGAGTTGCTTTGGTTCAATATCTTTTAGAAAAAGTACCTTGCAAAGTTTTGATGGCTCCAATGACAGGCCAAACAAGGTCTGAAGTTGTGGCCTGCCTGCATTAAGAAAGATGTCTTTTCAGAAGGTCTTTCTGGTCCAGTGTTTGATAATCTTGTAAAAGATCTCTGATGATGGCTTACATCAAACTGTACAAGTGGGCGCAAACAATATTCAGCTGACAATGTCCGCATGCAGATTTCGAGCACTTGACAGTTCCTTTCTTTATCAGGATGTCAGCAAAGAGCACTCAGGGACACTTAATTGTCTGCCCTTGAGACTGTCACAGGGTACAAAGGCTTCAAAAATTGTTTGCAAACCCTCCGATTTGTCCTTGGGCCTGAAATCCGGTTTGCGGAAGCCAAAATTGAAAATTGGACAATGTGACCCACGTTAACCCTAGTAGCTTCAGAGCAAATATGATGCAAAAGAAGAAGGAAGTCTTTGACAATGATGGAAAAGACTAATGGGGCAACATCTGATCCGCTGAATTAATGAGTGCAAATCCAAATAATTTATACATTTGCACAGTCATGCATGCTCATACCGATATGCACACGCACAAAACCCCCCACACAAAAACAAACGAGTAACCCATTATCTGGAGGTAGGCGTGAAGGAATTAGTTGAACTCCTAATAAATCACCCGAGACATTGTCTGCATGGTGTGTAGAGAACATCCACGCTTGCCCTTGTCTAAAATCAGAAACAATAATACACAGTGCTGGGCAGAAAGTGAGACGCCACCCTTCACTTATTTAATCTCCAGCTTATTCATTTTTCTGCATTTTGACAGAAAATTGCACAGAAGCCGAACAATGAAAGATAATCTCATTTGTTTTAGTAATTATTGTGTGTGCTTTCTGCATTTATTACAGCCTCCTTTCTTTGTTCACAGTTTCTCAAAAGAACTTCTCAGAAAAACATTTCTCCAAAGTTCAGTCGGAGAAGTTGGTTGCACTTTCCGCTTCTCATGATCCAGACATTCAGTGATGTTGAGGTCGGGACTTTGGGGGCCAGTTGTTTTGAGAATAAAATTATTTATAGTCAGTTGTTCCTAAGCTGTTCCAGATACACTCTCTGAAAAAACCACCATCGACACCATCACCAGGGCAGTACCCTTTTTATCAATGGGGTGGGACCCTCAGAGGTACATCTCAATACCTTTAGTCAGGGAACATGGAACTGTTCCACAATCCACTGAAATTATATTTTTTTAAGTTGTACTGACTCCACACTGTCACAATTGGCCCCTCCCAGTCTTCCATGTGCTTTTGTTTTGTTTTGGTCTTGTCCATGTGATTCCTTGTTTTATTTCTTCCTGGTCCTGCACCCTTGTTTCCAGACCCTGCCCCTGGTTTTTACCACCTTTGTTAACCACCTGTGTCTTGTTAACCCTGTTGTATTTAAGCCCTGTGTTTTCCCCTGTTAGGCTGCTGGTCTTTGCATTGTAATGTTTAGCATCATTCTTCCGGCATCCGTCGTGTGTTTTTCCTTTGGTCATTTTCGTTATGTCTGTCCCTCATTCTCTCCGTGTTGGCTTGTTGACACTGGACTGTCTAGACCTTGATATTGGATTTGCCCTTAATACATCTCGCTTCTCTCAGTGTATGCATTCGCCTCACCATCGCCCCCTGGCGTTACACACACACACACACACACACACACACACACACACACACACACACACACACACAATCATTTTGTCTCCAGGCTTTTATTTTATTTTTCTGTTTTAAAACATTAGTTTAAGAAAAGATACACATACCTACTTTTTCACTAGGAAAAATGTATTTTAGGTACACACTTGGAAATTAAAACCACTGTTGTACCTTTGAGGGTACACTTACAGTGATTGTACTTTGATGAACGAATCATGTACCTGCATAGTACCTTTATTTCTAACAGTGTATGTAGCATGTGTGATGTCGAACATTAGCCCACTGTATAGTTGTACGAGCTGTGATGTAGGTTTTAATGTTTATGGTAGTTGTAGTCCATCAGGTAATATGAGCAAATGTAGATATTCGTCATTGAAAGGCCTAGCGATGTGCGCAATGCCCAAAAGTTGTTTTATCTGGGGATGGAATCATGTCATATGTATGCAGGCTATGATTTGGGATTTCACAATTTAATGAGTGATCCCAAAAGACTTCTCTGGATTCAGGAATTGAAAGATCACCTTCTGCGGCTGATGCCTCTACTACCTTTAGCCCATATGGACCATTCTACTGAATTAGTTCAACCTGCAGCCCCACCAACAAAAACCTTGTATAAAAACCTTGTATCTCCACAAAATGGTAACTTTACAGTAGAAGGAAAAAACCCACTTTACTTTTAAATGTAAGTCATTGACTCCAGAGCACTTTTGGGCCATTTCTTTTAGTCTATACATCACAAAATTTACACACCTTGTAAAAATCAAAAAGGTATTTTCAAAGTATGACAAAACCTGAAAAACGTCAAAAACAGAGAGATTTATAGATTTTAATTTTTAAACAAACAAAAAAAACTTGTCATGTTTTCCTGTCACTGTCAAAACCAAGTTTTAGTCCATGGCCGGAGACTTATTGTAGCCATGCCCCTGCGTTTTACAGGAAGTGAAACTGCATCCCTGTCCCTCATGGCCACACGGTAAGCAGTTAGATCCCACTTATTTTTAAGTAAGTGTCTCAAAGTTTGAAAATCAGTGTGGAACATTAAGACATTAAGTACTGAAACTAATTTTCTGCAATTTAGTGACTTTTTGTGTTTTAAGGAAAAATGTTTGATGATCTTATGTGTGTACAGCTGTAAAATCTGAAAGGTTTTTTCAACTCTGACTTTGAACCAATTCAGTAGAATCATCCATTTAGCCTGTTTTTAATAACAATTGAATGATTCAATTCAAAATCTCATTAAATAATGCTCAGTTTTACCTTTAAGTAAGAAACTATTTCCCTTCCTGTTTGGAAATGTATGACTGCAACCATATGTGCATCACTGCTGGTGTGGATCTCTTTGCACTGAGATGCATAGAAATGCTACTTGAGTGCAAACAGCACCCCCTAGTGGGGAAATACAGACCCCTCACGTGCTGCTTCTGTTTTTTCACAGTTAAATGTCAATTTGTTCCACTTATTAAAATCCAACAAGTATTTTGTCATTTTAATATTTGTGCTAGAAAAAATTATTTATGCATCAATTCTTGCAAGTTTCATGACACAAATGCTACATGCTCAAATTTTTTTTTACATACAACCCCGTATCCATAACGCTGAGTGGTCTTCTCACAGTGGGAGGGTGGGCAGAAACACCTCTGGATTCCATTTGACTTTCTCCTAAAAAGTGAAGTGTTGACTGGATATTAAATAAATGAAAACCATTGGCCAGTACTGTATAGCTACTAGAACTCTACTGTACCTCATTGTGACAAGTTCCCATCGACTCCACACCTAAGTAGCTCCACATTGACACTGATTTCAAAACATAAAATTCAATTCAGATTTATTTGTACACTATTTTTTTCCTAACAGCTGCTACGCAAAAACAGCTTTCCAGAAAAGTGGATCCCCCTTGGTGCAGCAATCACATTATCATGGAAATTAAGATACATGTTGCACGCCACTTTCTACAACACACCAATTATCACTCCAGCGCTCTCAGCGGCACTATATTTTAGGCCTAAATCTGGGATAAATTTGATTTTATATGATGACATTCACTCTTCAGTCCATGTATAGACACTAGACTCTAAACAGCCCGTTTTTGATTGACGTTTTTGCTGTGAAAAAAAAGGTACATGTTTACATGGATACATATTCAGCCTACAGCAGTTTAGCTCTGCCCATTCCCTCAATCATGAGGTTATGAGTGTGAAGCCTCTGAATGAGGCTTAATACATGACAGCCAATCAGAATATTCGCCATCCACTTTAGCAGAAATTCTCACCTTCAACTCCCACTCAGTGGTCACTTTATTAGAAACCCCAACTTTGCACTTTTACTAACTGGCCACTTTATCAGAAACACCAACCTTGTACTTCCACTCACTGGTCGCTTTATTAAAAACACCTACTAAATGGCCTCTTTATTGGAAACACCAACCTTGTACTTCCACTAAATGGCCACTTTATTAGAAACACCTACCTTGTACTTCCACTAAATGGCCACTTTATTAGAAACACCAACCTTGTACTTCCACTAAATGGCCACTTTATTAGAAACACCCACCTTGTACTTCCACTAAATGGCCACTTTATTTGAAACAACAAACTTGTACTTCCAGTAATTGGCCACTGTATCAGAAACACCCACTAAATGGCCATTTTATCAGAAACACCTACCTTGTACTTCCACTAAACGGCCACTTTATTAGAAACACCCACCTTGTACTTCCACTAAATGGCCACTTTATCAGAATAACCTACCTTGTATTTCTACTAATTGGCCACTATTTTAGAAACACCTACTTTATAAGCAACTATGTGTAGGTGTACAATTGTAGACTGTAGATAAGGGGTCACGAGAAGTGGACTACCCAAAAAAAAAGCAGTCCAGACAAACTCTGTGGTCAAACATTGACCACTGATGAAGAGCTAGACCGTGCATAAAAAGATGACCTACAGTCTGTAACTATAAACTGATATGGTGGAGCTGCAAGGTAGGGGTTTCTAATAAAGTGGCCAGAAAGTATTCAATATAGATTTCAATATAATTATATTTTCCTTTATTTTTCTTCCAATTTCTGGTTTATTGCAGTGTCGAGGGAAAGCAGAACAGCACCTGTCGCACCATTCTGCACTGCATTCAATGGTTTTTTTACACACATCGGGAGACAGGGCAAGATTCTCTGTGCACTTCTGAGGCTCCTTCAAATAAAGTCAATTAGCTTCCATTGGCCTTAGTGCACTCGCTTCGGAAAATCACTTGATTGATTACGAAATGGTGTTTTCTATTTAGAAACGCAGCTCCGTGCCAGAAATAGTGCCATATGGTTTGCTGTTTGAGCGAGTGAGTGACATATTAATAGGACAAATCTCCTGCTCCGTTGCTCCACTGGGCTTTGTTCAAAAATGTAATCATGGCATGTTCCTCCATCCATCAAGCTCATTTCAAATTTGCCCCGGTAATGAGAAACCTCTCTCTCGCTCTCTCTCGCTCTCTCTCGCTCGCTCTCTCGCTCTCTCGCTCTCTCGCTCTCTCTGAGGTGTTTAATGTGATTTAGTGAGGCTGAGAGCCTTTCGTTTATAAAGTATTAAAACTGCATTTACAAGCTGGGGTGAGCTCAGAAGTCCTCGTATTGTTCAGAGTAACAGAGTGGAATATGGACACTGGACTCTTCCATTTTGGTTAAAAATTCCCGCTTCCTACTGACCTGACTACTGAGGCCAGATTTGATGGACACAGTTAAGGAAGAAATGTTATAAAATATATATGTACCATATATATGATCAACATTATCCCATGACTGTCAAATTATGATCACCTAATAACGACATTGTAATGGTCTTATTACCTCTAACCAACCATAGGGCCGATTATCAACTGGCCGGTCATTACACTACATCAACAACAACTAGAGGGAATCAAGTTTACAACACACGTTTTACTATCATACAGCACTGTGCAAAACTCAGAGACCACCCTTCATTTACTTCATTTCCGTCAATCTGTTCAGTGGTTTAGATCTCTAATGTGAATAGGCCTTTATGGTTTCCAATGGAGACCACTTGACCAGTGACGTGTTGACCAACTTTAGATCCCATTAGGAAACCACTAAATGCATTTAGAACCAGCCAATCGTCACGTGTTAAACCATCGACATCCTTTACACTTCCATGTGCGTCTGTTTACCTTCCAGTCTAGTCCATATGCTTTCTTTGTTTTGATTCCTTCCCAGTCCAGCCCCCTTGTTTTCTGACTCCACCCCTGATTGTTTCCACCTGTGTTTTACACCAGTGTCCTGTTTTCTGTCATTATCCCTGTTGGTATTTAGGCACCGTGTTTGCCTCTTGTATTGGCTGGTCTTTGTTGTTTGTGCTGTTTTGAACGCTAGTGTTTTGTTATTCCAGCCTCCGTTGCGTTTCAGTCCATGTTTATTTTGTTATGTCTGTCCCTCCATTTCTCTGTGTTGGCTCGTTGAACCTGGACTGTTATGACCATGACCCTGGATTTGCCCCGAATAAATCTTGCTTTTCTCCGCATGTGCATCCACCTCATCGCTCCACACCATTACATCAAGCCTCAAAACATAATAAAACTATCAGGAACCAACAGAAACACTTAGTTATTTTACAGGTTTTTTTTCAGCAGGGAACCCAAACATGAACCAACTAAACTTACGGTTCTAGTTTAAATTAATTTCCCACCTCAGATGGAACCATTACAATAACCACAATTAATGATTTCGTGGACTTTGTAGTTAATTTTTGTCACTCTAAAGCATCTAATTTGGCCAGTTAGCTACCCATCTTAACAGTTAGTGCACCTTATTGGCTAATAGCATTTTTATTGCCTTATTGCCTTATAATGCTAATAGCATTAGCTTCTTAACTAGCTTATGCTGAGCCCTCTACAAAGTCTTAAATCTTAAAATAGCCATCGGCTCATCAACATATCATCCTAGTTTACATGCTGGTGTCTTACTAGTCATGTAATAGTGCTTGGCAACTTCATCTGGGAGGCAAAGTTTCGCTAAATTGTTGTTAGCTTCAGCTACAAGTGTCAGTACAGATAAAATAGTACTTCTGATAAGTAGTGATGAGGAGGTGGACGCATATGCGAAGGTAAGTGAGATTTATTAAGGGCAAATCCAAAATCAGGGTCTAGGCAGTCCAGGGTCAATGAGCCAACTGAGGGACAGATCTAACTTAACAGGAAAACAGGAAAACACAGCAGAGGCCGGACTAAACAAAAACCAAAAAATATAAACGAACAGCACGAACAATACTAACATCTCAAACAATACAAAAACCAGCAACATGGGAAAACACAGGGCTTACATACAACAGGGATGACGAAGGACAACAAGACACAGGTGATTACAATCAAGTCTGGAGTCTAGAAAAAAGTGGGCAGGACAGGGAAGAATCAAAACAAAAAGCACATGGACAAGTAAACAAAAGCACATGGGAGGGCAATTGTGACAAGTTCTACTTGCATTTGAAAGGCAGAAAATGGAAAAAAAATTTAAGTAGTCCATTACATACTTGCATGGTTGCTAACTTGGGTTAAATATCTGTGCTAATCTTTTGAGGAGGAATCATGGGTGAATACATGAAACTTATTAATTTATTTAGTTTTTGTTATCATACACTCTGTTGATGACGAAGATGCAAAACCGAACGCAGAGCGAAAGGTTTACCTAAAACCCACCAGATTCTGAAACTGACCCAAAATGTGTCCAAATGTTAATCAACAAAAAAGGGGGAAAAAAAACACACAATATATTTATTAAAGTAATATTACTTTACAAAGATATTACTAGTTGCAGAGATCTCTACATGCACCATTGACCTTCTTCAGATTTACAGTGGTCAGCATCGCTACTGTACGGGCCATACTCTTCTTTCTGCCTCTTATTGTTACTTGCTTGTATGTCCTTGGGCTGCCAGCTGTTCAATGCTTGGATCAATATATATTCAGAACTGTTTTGGTTTTCATTGTTAAACCTTTTCACAGCCATAGTACATGTAGAAAGCAGCCCAAACAAAAAGCATACCCCTCTAGATAGAATCTGGTTGGTTTGAAAGTGCAACATGGGTGGATTCTATCCATGTTGCACTTTCAAACCAACCAGATTCATCGGGAAAGCTGTGAATCTGGTGAACCCAGCGTGAAGCACTTTTTTCTGGTCAACCCTTCATGCTTAAAGTCCCTGCTGTTAAATGTGGTTTCACTACAGCAGCTGCTTTTTGGAGACTATACTATGCAGTTTCTTTACCAAAACTTTTGTCCAGCTTTGAGCTGAGATTGGGAGGGCGTTGCCCCCATTTATTAAGTCTCTGGGGACAAATAACCCAATGCCCCTCCGTAGTTGGCGCCTATTCATTCTTACAAGTTATGGAAGCTTTAGCGAAAGTTCTGCCAGGAAGAACTACGTCATGCATTCATTCATTCCTCCTGACCAATCATGGGCCTACACCTGTCTTTAAAATGACTTGATTTATGACTTGCGTTCAAGTGTCTATGTTTTGATGTTACCTTCCTTCCTCCCCAACGGCACTATTTGGTTCCCTGTCTGGTTGTCTGGGGTTAGGCTTCACCCCCCACATCTCTATCTGGCAGGATTAGCGAGGGTCTCGACGCTCCAAGACCTGGACCAAGGACGGGGCCTACGCCAAAGACTCCTTAATTTCTACTGAATTGTTATCTTTCAACTTGTAAAATTCCTTAGAGATTATAAAACACTCTTGCCTCCTCAGTCTTTCTGGCAGAATGAGAGTTTTTATTAATATTTTGTCTGTTATGTTTGAATTTATTGTAAATTGTACCATTAATTGAGATGCTTCCATTCAGACAAATGCAGGCTATCGACTAGAAGTACAACCAGTCATTCTGATTTGGTCTATATCAATATGTATTATGCCAAAGCTATTAGGAGTCCCAACTTTATATCTCCTGAAAAATGAGTAATTTATCCTTAATGGCTGTTTTGACTAGAGATTAAATAAGTGAATGTTTCGTTCTCGACTATTTTTTTAAATAAGCTGCAAGTGAGAAATAATAATTAAGGGTCAACACATATTACAACACATCACATCACTGTATCTTTGTGGAACAAATGGCATCTATTTCACTACTGTGCCTATTTATAGAGAGAGATAGACTGTTTCCCAGCTGAATTAGCTGTTTAGGTACCAAAGCTGCTCATTAGACTGTCCATCCTCGCTCATGACTCAGAGATACTACAGCCCTGTGGGGTCTGAGTGGGAGGAAACAACAACAACAACAACAACAACAACAAGGATAAATAGATTATCTCTAGGCAGCATTTGTGTGTTTATTAAGGTATCACTAGCATAGGCTGTTGCTATGATATCCTATGTGGTTGCTTAGGTGTTGCCGTGCCATTTCTGTGCATCTCTTGGCATAAGCATGAGCAACAAGATGGCATAAGCAATTGCTCTGGTATCCCAGGTGGTTGTTAGGATACTTCTAGGCTGTTGTTACATTAGCCGTAGCAGTTCTTAAGGGGGTGATTGCTATGTTATCCCTGGTGGTTGCTAAGGCATTGAGAGGACATTGCATTTGTGTGTTCATTCAGGTATCACTAGCAGTTTGAGCTGCTTTTACAGTTCAGTGCTTTGGCCAACAAGCAAACAATTTTAAA
Source organism: Pygocentrus nattereri (assembly GCF_015220715.1). Classification (NCBI taxonomy): domain Eukaryota; kingdom Metazoa; phylum Chordata; class Actinopteri; order Characiformes; family Serrasalmidae; genus Pygocentrus; species Pygocentrus nattereri. The sequence continues at coordinate 9,462,740 of NC_051227.1, read as the reverse complement.
GAGCAAAATAATCAAATCAAAATAATAAAAATAAAAAATATAACTAATCTGCTGGAAACACACCTACTTGCCTCCCACAGTGGTGGTAGATTTCTAATAGTTGTATGACATCTCTGTGGTTGCTAAAGTGTTGTCATGCCGTTTTTGCTCTATCTTTGATGCTAAGGCATAGCTAGGCAATTGCTCTGGTATCCCAGGTGGTTGCTAATCTACGCACCTATGCACAATAGCCCAGGGAGTGATGTTTTTGGTTTATATACCAAGAAAATCTCAGTTCTGCTGATGTATTTTGAAGGTGTGAAGAACTACTATATATTGGGGCAGATATCTGAGGAATGTTCGGGGGGTGGTGTTATGACCCTATGGGTCATGATGTGTTCTTTGCAGTTTTCTTTGGGTTTTTTTTGTTTCTTTCTGTTTTTCTATGTATCACAGTGTCATGACAGCTACAGTCCAGTAGGGGGCTCAACCTATAAAGGCTGGATTACAACCAGATGGAAGAGAGAGTTACACGCTGTTGCTTCCCGGTTTCCTGACCACCAACTTGAGAAACACTTATGCTTCTTTAGAGTAACTAGTAGTTAACAAGGTATTAAGTTAATATTAAGTAATTAGTATGTAATAAGCTGTAATATGTTAAGGCGTTAAAAAAACAGTGCACTTTGTTACAGCTGAGGTAATATGCACAATTTTGGGAAGCCAAAATTGGGGAATTTTTGGGAAGTCAAATGAGATGTTTTTTCTGCTCAATTCAACATACTGGACAACAAAAAATAAATCAGTAAATTATGAAATACTGCCTGGTCTCTTTTATAGACCTTTTTTATATTTTAACTTATTTTTCACTTGGAAAATAAACAAAACATGTCATTTAACTAGGGGTTTTCAAACCGCTGCACATGACAGTATGAAATATGTGACTTTTTTCGCTTTATTCCCAAGGTAGGGAGTGAAACATTGGTCCAGGCAGTTGCTCTTTTGGATCACAGTGTGTAGCTGAAGTTAGTGTTGGCACTGGTGAATGACTCATGCACTCCTCTGCTTCCACGTTGCCAGCACTGTTTGTATGTGTTTATTTTTCTGCACCTGAGATTTCCACTTCCATGTTCTCTTTGCAGACTCATGGTGAACAGATGGTGACTCACTAATGTCAAACTCCCTGCAGTGCAGATACTAACTCTACAAATTAACAGGTGGACGAGCAGTCTTCATTCACAGCAACTGGTGCACTATATGGCCGGTAGTATGCAGACATCTGTCTACCAGACCTATATGAGTTTGTTGGACATCCAAATCAAATTATGTTACCCTTGAAAGTACAACAGTGGTCCAACTTTGATCCAAGGCCAAGTGTGTAAGTGCAATGGAACACGGTACATCAATGTTCCCTAAGTAAAAGTACCAATGAAGTACCACCCAGTGAGAAGGCCCCGGGCCCTGACGATGGCCATGAAAGGTGGCAGGAGGGTTGGGCCCAAAGGATGAAGCCCAGCGAGGACAGTGCAAGAGGAGAATCACAAGTGATTGGGCGACGGCAAGCAAATGCTGAGCCTTGCCTCCTGGGCACCACCTCCAGTTCGACAGTAAGGTCACTATAATTTGCTTTACTTTCAAACCCAGCCGGCAAAGCTGTGGAGCGGGGATGGTGACAGGGAGGCAGTGTTCGGGATTTGCTAGTGTCCTCCCTCACTCGCAGTTTTTCCCTGCAGCTCTCACTGGGCTTTGTCCTTGCTCTCAGTTCGGACATGGCCTTCCTACCTGCTCTTGCGGTCGTCATTAGGGCCTGGGGAATACATGCCCTCTGCATGTATTTCTCCACCATGAATGTATATATTCACACCTCCTGCTATTCTCCATACAGGAAGCAGATAAATCAAATGAGCAAATAGAAGTTACTTTGGTTGGATTTACCATTATTTTAATGCCAAAATCTTATGAATCTTTCACATCCCAAGCTTATTACATACAAAAGCTTATTATTCAGTAACTACAGGGACATGCGAACTGGTTGAGCCATTCTTAGGTTGTAGTAGTGTGCAATAAAAGTTGGGCCTGCTGCTGGAATTTGGCCATTTAAGGGGTTAAAAAAGGACAGAAAGGAAGCAAAGATTGTGGGCTTTCCAGCACAAAGGAAAAGGCCTTTGCAGGCATCAGGAAGGCAAAGGATACCATGCGTCAACTGGATACAAATGGAGATTAGCTGAAAGTTGGAAGGGAATGGGACGGGGAGTTACTGAGCACTGTTGATCATGCCCCCCCGGCGGGATGACAGCTCAGCTCTGGCACAGTTCCAGTGGGTAAAATGTTGGCAAATAAAGTTCCCCAAGAGTATGGAAGCCTTTTCACTCCAGGCCTGTCTGTCTCTCTCTCTCTCTCTCTCTCTCTCTTCAGTAATAGAACAGCGCTCAGTGAGGCATGCTGTGATGAAGAGGGTGGATAGTGAGCACAGCGGGAGGGATTTATGTTTCTAATCAGTCAGATTTAGTGTGAATGAAACCTGCCCTGCTTTGTTTATTGCTCAGTTCATTATCAGCACCCACAATGCTGCAATGAGGTAAACCGAGAAGATACAGGTTTCACTGTCAACTCTGTGAGACTTCTTGTTTCACCATATTCAGTGTCTGATCCAGCTGCCAGCTTTGTTTCTCTTGGAAAAATGGACTGCTTGAATGGGAATTCCACTGATTTTTTTTAAACCATCTGCAAAATTAAATGGTTATGATGTAAATAAAGTTGTCCAGAGTGGTTTGATGTGGAATGATCTATTCTACAGAGTCAGAAGTGTTGGCAGCGGTGGTTATGAATGCGATGCCTGAAGCCGGAGACTTTCATTTTTGAGTACGGGACTATAAGATTTGGCTAAACATATATTAAAATTCCATTTGTGGTACAAAGCTCAGTTTTGGATAGTAAATGAAATATCTATATTTGTGTTGTAGACAGTGCCGCACCTGGTTTCCATCACCACCACATTAAGGACAGGTTAGTTGGTACATTTCCCTACAATTAACCATTTCACATCAAACCACTCTGAATGATTTTGTTTACATCTCAGTGATTGAACTATGGCATTCCACAAGTTTCAGAATTTGACGACACCAAGTAAAATCCATTCTTCCATATGCCTATTTCGTGGGCTATTAGCTGCCAAACAACCCCAAAGCATAACATGCATTCCTATGCATAACAGTTGACAAGGTGTTCCCTTCATCAAATGCTGCTCATTTTTCTCTCCAAGCAGGTTTTTGGTGACTATGACCAGAGTTCCACTTTTACTTCACCAGTCCAAAGCAAGTGTTGCCAAAATGCCTCTGGGCTTATCTAGACATTGTTTTGCATACGTCAGATGTTGACTTATGTGATGGGGTTACAGGTAAATTCTCCTTGTGATAAATTCCATTTACATGTGCGAACAATGCTTTGCAATGTTTTGCTTTGCCTTTTTGATCCGTATGTGTGCAGTTCTATGCCGTTTTCTTCGTCTTTTACAATTTGCTTTGACTTCCACAGTATTAACTACCTCTTCTTAATGAAATCTTTGTTTTTATCTGTGGTATCTGTGATATTGTTTACTGCTTTGTAGACATCAGGCTCACTTTCAGATCCTCAGCCAATTGCTTAGAGGAGCCCATGGTTGAACAAAACATTCTAAATGCCAATTCTTGACCTTCTTCAATTAAGAGTCACTTAAATTCTGAAACTTTACTGGAAAGGTGTTCAAACTTTTTAAATACTTTTCATTTTTAAATTAATCAAATATAAAGTAACTGTGTATTAATATTTGCAGGAAAAATTAAACAATTGACTTTTTTTGCATCACCCCTCTACTTTTTTCGTCCTTGGTCAGTTTCTGACCGTATGACCACTGTTAAAATGTTCTTTTTTTTCGCCTGCGTCTCATTGCTGAAAGTTTTCTGAAACAATTAAGTGCAACAATTAAGTGCAAAACATTTCTATCACAATAAGGGCTCAAATGCATGGATTTTGCATTATTCCCAGGAGAGCAATGCCCTGTCTATAAGAGTTCTGCAGAGGTCGTAAGGTCACTGACTAGAAGGTAACGCTTTAGATTGTTCCATCAACAATCTTAGATAGTGGAGCTTAAGCCGAAGAGGAAATAGTGAGGGCTTAATAAAAACATGCTGCTCCTTCAAAGCGCAAGGGTGGTCCTTCCAGAGACTGGTGATACACGTGAGATACATTGTGATGCAGCGGTTTAAACCGCATCATTGTTGGAACAAAGTCATTTTTAAGCCAAAATAAGTTTTTTCAAATGTGAAAATGAGAAAAAGTTCCAGTACTGTGCAAATATTTCCTTTAGTGTTGTTTGTGTATTAAGAACATTTTAAATATATTTACGTTTCAAGTAAGAAACAAACAAATTGAATATGGTTGGAATTTTATGTTTAATGATACACTGAATCATTTGTGTGTGTGTGTGTGTGTGTGTGTGTGTGTGTGTGTGTGTGTGTGTGTGTGCGCATAGTGTGTATCTATATGCCTGTGTGTATAATGTGTGTGTGTGTCTATGCGCCTGTTTGCATGTATATGCATGTGAACAGTGTGTTTGAATAGATATGCCTGTGTGTGTGTGCGTATGGATATATATGGTGTGTATTGTGTGTGTATAATTATGTGTGTGTGTGTGTGTGTGTGTGTAAAGTGTGTGTCTATGCGCTTACGTGCATGTGCTCATATGTGTGCGTGTATATGCATGTGTATGCGTGCAGTGTGTTTTAATAGATAGGCCTGTGTGTGTGTGTGTGTGTGTGTGCTGTGAGTGTGTGTATTGTGTGTGTATAATTATGTGTGTGTGTGTGTGTGTGTGTGTGTGTGTGTGGTGTTTGTGTATATGTATGTGTGTACACAGTGTGTGTGTCTGCATATAGTGGGTGTGTGTAGCGTGTAAGAACGAGCTTGTAGAGCAGAAGAGATCAGAGATTGACTCATTCATCCTCTGAGTGTGTCCTCTCTCTGAGAGATGCCTCTACAGTATCAAGCTATCACATTTCAACCATCTGTAAAACGGCACGGAAACAGCAAACAGCAGAGAGAAGCACAGCGCCTCTCAAATCACACACTTAGAGCAGGAACAATGCAAGCAAAACAATCCCCACTGACACACACACACACACACACACACACACACACACACACACACACACACACACACACACACACAAAGCCAAGACTGAGTAAGTTTATATTAAAATGGTTCCTCAGCTGTTTTTAATCTAATCTCTATCTGACACGTCTCTCGTGTGGAGCTGATCACTTCTGACAGTGAATTTGTTGACTTACCTGTAACCTGCTTATAACCGAGGCCGGCTGGTTTAAATAGGCTAGGGCGGCTAAGCCCTCCCTCTCTTTCAGAGAAAAAGTAATAAATAAAAGTTCACATTTTTTGGCATCCACATTGTTTACTTGCTGTTAATAAATGACTAGAAGCTCATTATTTTGGACTTCGTTGGTGAGGTTGGATTAAGAACCATCTTAAGACCCTCCGGATGTTGATGCTGTAAGGCCCCCCTTACTTCCTGCTGCCACTGAAGTCACCCCCACCAGGCATCCATGCACATTATGCACTTCCACTGCAAACAGTGGAAGATTCATAAAAGTCAACAGTAACAGAGCTACATCAAGCAAAATTATAGATAAGAGCTGCTCATGAAGTCAGCATTTAATACTGCAGCATCCCAAACAAGAACCAATCAAAATCTACCGGTAAGCAGGTTTAGTTACCATTTAAAATGGACATGTATTAAAAAAAATAAAAATAAAAAAGACAAAGAAAAAAGGAAAACCAAAATTCTCAGAAACGGATCTGCTAATGTTGAGAGAAATGATTACAAAATGCTGAAAAAAAAAACTCTGGAAAAGTTGTTTTAAACTTTTAATCAAGAAACAAAATGTTGTTTATAGTAGAAAAATGACATAAAAAGTTAAAAGTTTTACATTAAACTTTAAACTTTTAATTATAGAAGTTATATTTTAGCATTTCTCAGGAGTAATAATTGAAGCCTTTTTGAAATTCATCATAAATGCAGTACATGCTTTTTTATTACAACCTACAATGAAATTAATATGGTGAAATTCTGGGAAGCTGTTTTAGCTTTAAATTCCTTCTGTCATCTCAGGAATTCAGTTCCGTCACGATCGGCCCCTCCCAGTGCATGTGTTCATGTTTTGGTTTTGCCCATGTGTGTTTTTGTTTTGGTTTAGTCCAGCCCCTTGTTTTGTAACTCCTCCCCTGATTGTCCCCACCTGTTGTCCACCTGTCCCTCGTTATCCCTGTTGTATTTAAGCCCTATGATTGCACATTGTGTTTGCTGGTGTTTGTCCTTGCCCTGTTTCATGGTATCGGTCTTTGTTTGATGTCCTTGCCCTGTTTGAATCTTTGTTGGATTTATTGGTCTTTGTTTGTTTGAGTCTATTGTTGAGTCTAAGTTCACACATGTGAAAATTAACTTCAACTAGAAAATTTCTCTTTATATCAGGAATTTGATTTCCCACGTGAAAATTAAAATTCCACTTCTAAGTGTTAAATTCTGAAATTTTTGTTTACTAGTCAGAAATGAGTTTTCACCAGTTACTGACATTCAGGGCCAGATGGATAAGAAACCTGTATTGGTCTCACTTTCACCACAGCAATAATGCTTGTATATACATTATACTGTGCAAAGGTTTTAGGCATCTAAGCAAATGTTTAAATAATTGACCTCAGCAGTGAGTTTATCACAATATACATTAGAATAAAGTCGTATTCATAATTCAAATAAACAGAAAAACAATAAAAAGTAACTTTTCTTGGGTCCATATTTTTCCTTGACACCTTCACAGCCGCCACAGAGACTCGTTAATATCATCAATGGCATCATGAGCTCAATTTACTGAGCACTGATTGGTCAAACCAGGAGCTGCTTTATAACTACATATAATACTGGGGCTTCCTCGAGGAGAGGCCTGGAAATGGGTAAACAAACACACATCCAGAAAATCACATACATACATTATATTATATTATATTAATATATATATATATATATATATATATATATATATATATATATATATATATATATATATATTATATATATATATATTATATATATATATATATATATATATATATATATATATATATATATATATATATATATATATATATATATATATATATATATAAAATCATTAATAATTAATATTCTTTACATTTTGCTTATTCAAATATTAACACTATTCTCAGCAAATAAACACAAACTACACAGATAAATAGATTTTGAAAATGTTTCTTGGGTGCCTAAGACTTTTGCACAGTACTGCATTAGCACCCATTATTTGATGGCATTATATTAGCACCAAACAATTGGTAGATCTGGAGCAGCTTTACAGGGACATTTATATCTTGTCAAGTTCTGTTCATGTTGATAACTAGAAGGTACAAACTTTAAATGCCACAAAATCCCAGGTGAGTGCTAAGATGTTACTATGCTATGGGTACAGTAGTCCAGGTGATTGTTACGTTGCTGCTAGGCTGTTGCAACAGTATCCCAGGTGATTGCTAAGTTGTTGCTAGGCTGTCCCTATTTTATAGTAGGGGGTAGCTAAGATATTGCTAGGCAATTGCTGTGGAATCACAGGTGGTTGTTATAGTGCTGCTGGGCTATTGCTGTTATCCCAGGTAGTTGCTAATGTGTTACTAGGCCATTTATTTGGTATCCCAGATGGTTGCTTTCACTTTTCCCAAGTATCCTGGCCTGTGAAAACTCCACTAACAACACCATGCTGGTAAAATATTATGATTCTTTTCTCTGGAAATCTAGTATTTTTTACCCAGGTAGAATTCATTTATGAACACCTTTTACTGAACAATTCATAAATGAATTCCTCAATAATATGTGTTACTAACAGCATTCAGCAACTGCCCATTAGCTTCCATTGTGAAGAATTTCAAGTCAGTAGGAAATGCCTTCAACTCATTGTCTGTAGTAATTGACTACATGCAACAACTGTGACACACAGAGTTTAGTTTAAAAACCAAAGAACTTTTCCTTTAAAATCTAGACACCATTATGAATTACCTTCCCTAGTTATTTCTGTAGTCACTGGTTCAAAGCAAACAGGATAAATCATCACAGAGGCTGGCATCTTGGTACTAAAGCTTTGAAAAAGAGCCATTACATCACCTTCCACAGCAGTGAAATCACTGGAAGAAGAATTCTGTATGCTTGAGAGTAAAAGCAATCCATAGAAGTTGAAAGCTGTGAAATAAGTAATAAGTTGTTCCATTTCTTCAAATGTATTACTATCTCTTAAAGGACTTAATGGACCCCTATATTGGAAAACATTGCTTTCTGTTTGCTCCCCAGCCCATATATGGGAACTGAACTTCCCAAAAAAATAAAAAATACATTTTTGTGTCCATAATGGTTGTGATGTCACAACCATGAACATATTTATACATGACCGCGCATTGAACCTATTGCAGATTAGCCCCACCTGTTCCTGTTAAAGTGATATGAAGTGTTATTTCTGCAGACGGTCTGTGGCACAGTCATCGGAGTAGAAGATATGGGGAAAACGATTGAATGTTCATGTTCTGTTCATGGCTGTCAGGAAACAAAGAGATCTTTGCAGCCTTCCAAAGGATCTGCCCATTGATGTCCTTAAGGATTACAGGGTGCCAAAAAAAAGAGAGAAATGATTTACATATGCTAGCCTGAAAGGCACAGTATGAATAATTGTTACTGCTTAATTCTAAGGGTTAAGGAGAACAGGCATGCAAACACATATGGCATGAAAAGGTCAAATGGTCATAAATCACCCAACTACCCCTCCATCCCAAATCATAAGGGGGTTGGCAGAAAATTCAAGAGATGAGATCAGAATCCAGTGTCCAGAGGTGTGATTTCCACATGTGTTAGTTTAAAAATTGGCTGCTTACCCTTTCAAAGCATCAATGGAGAAAAGAGATAATTTGGTGGATATCGATTTTTAAGAGCCCTAATAAGAATGATTATAATTGGAGGTCATTCTAAACACTCTGAATGCCCATTGTTTATGTTCGATCTGATTTAAAGCCCACATTGGAAAAGGTTCTTGGACCCTGGTAATTACCACTTGTAGCTGTAGTTGATGGATGGCCACTTAACAGCACATTGGTCACAACAGTCCATAGAAATCAATGTATTGTTTTAAAAACTGCGTCAATTTCAGCTTTAACTGACTGTTTTGGTTGCAATTAATATTCATTTACACACAAAAAATTTTTGAGTGGTAAACCTAAAGCTAATGCTAATGATAGTTCATTCTATTCCACTTTTAGGTTGATTTAGCAAGTTAAAGTTCCAAATGTAGCCAAAATGTAAGTTAGTTGAACGGAAGAATGTTTAACAAACAAGAATAAAAGAGCTTAACAGTAACACTTTCTATGAACACCATGTTTGTAAGCATCTATAAACACAATTATAACATGTTATAATGCATTAACAAGGCATTATAAACATGGTTAGAAATATTTATAAAAATGAAAGACACTAAACTAAACACTTTACTGCTATGTTTATTACATATTATAAATGGTTAATATAATGTATCAATGTCCAGTGCTAGAACCCTTCACTCTGTATCGCTACACTACAGTACAGTAAAACCAGTTTCTGCTGGCGTTCTATTGGATATGCAGCGTTAAGTCAGTGCCAGGCTAACGGTGGTGAACATTAACAGTGGGGAACATTGACTTTCCCTCATTGGGAAACACTGAGGGCAGCTCTAGTTTAAACTCTGACATCTGAAGCCTGTAATGAGCTTTATTGTGTTTTAGTGTTTCAGTAAATCCTTCAGTAAACACTTCAACTTGAAGCCTCACTCTGAACCCTGGAGGAGGCTTTAGTCCAGTACGCTTCACTTTACTTAGAGCGGACTAATACAGCTTATGAGCTCTTACAATTGGTTATGAACAGTACTTATAATATATTATGTTGACAATTCATAATGCATAAATGCAATAAACATGACTTCAATGTGTAATGCATTTTTATAAATATTTATAGCCATGTTTATGATGCCTTATGAATGCATTATAACATGTTATAACATGTATATAACACACGTGTGTTATAGATTCTTACAAACACGACATTCATAGAAAGTGTTACCAAGCTTACTTTCAAATTCCAATTTGGCTCAGCAAAGGAAATAAGTGAATAAATAAACAAGTAACTAAATGCTTGGCTTTTTAATGGCACAGTTCTGCTGAAAACTTTCTTATTCACAAGAGTTAACCAAACTGACCAGTGACCCTCCCCCCCTTCCCCACACAAAAAGGCCATGATTTTCTTCTGAGAGAAAGAGCTAACTGCTTCATTTACACAGTAGTTCCTGTTCCTCTGACAAATGGGAGATAATGAGAGATGAGCAGGCCGCTTCAGAACAGCGTGAATCATCGTTACATAAAGTGCGGCTATGCACATTCGTGCAGGACAGCGTGTTATAAGTGATATCTCTAAAAGCTCAGATAACACCAACGAGACAGATTTTCGTGGGCTCGCTAAAAAAAAAAAGAGGGTTTCTTTTGCCTGAGGTGCAGATGTACTACCAACCAAAGAACGGCGAATGCTTCAGAGCAGGCAGTTGAGTGATGAGGTAAATGCTGACATTTTTCAAATAAATTGGTCAGTTTTTTTTACTCGTGCCGCAACAAAAACCTCAGAGGCAGAATTTTCTTCTGTTGAAGCCAGTGAGGGACGGTCAGCTATCCTACTCCTGCCTGGTTATTTCCTGCTTAATTAACCCCTCCCTTTCTATTTGGATACAGTATGTGTGAGTTATCCTCTAGTCCTTCATCAGTGGTCAGTTTCTGAGCAGTGTCACTGCGGTGCTGAGAATGAACTACAACCCAAATTATATCTGGTCAATGATGTATGGGGCAACAGATAGACTATAATGGACCTATAATTTAGGTGTTTTTAACAAAGTGGCCAGTGAGTGGACATACAAGGTAGGCGTTTCTAGTAAAGTAGCCAGTAAAGAAAGTTCAAGGTAGATGCTTCTATTAATTTGGCCAGTAAAAGGAAATACAAGGTTAGGGTTTCAAATAAAATGGCCAGTGAAGGCAAGTGCAGAGTAGGGGTTTTGTAAGTGGCCAGTTAGTGGAAGAACCGAGTTGGGGGTTCTAATTAGTGGCCAGTGGAGGAAGTACAGGGAGGGGTTTTGTTAAAGTGGACAGTAAGTGGACAGTGATAGAAAATATAGGGTCGGGGTTTCTAATAAAGTGGCCAGTGAGTGGAAGTGCAAGGTACAGTATGTGTACCTCTCAAAGTCTTGCTACTGATCCTCTTGCAGCTTAAAGATGTCTACATCTGTCCACATCAGCTTGCGTCAACCTTGATTCTTGGGAAAGCTTTGATAAACACACTCAGTCCTTCCATCCAACCACCACCTGCTTGTCAACAGACAGCTTTATGAAGAGTTAAACTCGTAGAGGAATAAGCTAAACTTTCTCCAGGCACACGTTCATGCAACAATGATTCTAAAGGACGCCTTGACGTCTCGTCATCCGCTCACCTTATTGCTGTGATGTTTTGTCGAATTAGCAATGATGTGTTGTGGCAGCATGTTGGCAAACCTGCCTCCAACTAGAACTCATCAACTCATGAAAATGTGTCATCAGTAGTAAATGTTTTTCCCGTCTTACATCTTGCTTAAAAGTTAAGGGCAACAGCTACAGCGTCTCGGATCAAATGTCAGCGAGCTTTCCGCATCTTGGATCGATTTCACCCGCCCACACGTGGCAAGACTTTGAGTCGGTGCAAAACAAACGTATTCACATTCTCTTCCCGCTTTTATGTCCTCGTTTCGCATAAATACAAAAACCCTTTCCCTCCAGTGCTAAACAGAGCTCCTGTAGTGTTAAAAAGACCAGAGATGCTTCTGACGAACAGGCAGAGTCTGTCATAATGGGGATTAATCTCTCTCTCAGCCAAGCCATTGAGGAATTTTCAGCCTTCAAAAACCCTATTGCCTTGGTTTCAGCGAAGGAGATAGCTGGAGGTTGAGATTGATTTGATTGGGTGGGCTAATGGAGGACTTAGGTCCTTGTGGGCTTTATCCGGTAAATCTCCGGCTTTGGGATGCAGAAGGTGACTCACTGGAGAAGAGAGACCCCATTCAGCTTCGTGAAAGAAGAACATCACATGGCTTATGTTGGAAGGACGCAATGCAGTGGCCCTGGCCACCTAAGAATTCTTTCTTCACGCTAAAAAGGTTCCAGTTTTCCTCTATTGACACTCGACCGTGAAAAAAGCGTGTGTGTACTTTCTCTCATGAAATGAATAATAACACGATCTGGCATAACCTGAAATACAAAGAGAACTGAACTCTAAAGCACATTTTTATTACCAAGGTGATCCTGCTCTTACAGTACATTACGTTGATTACAGTATTACTCTCCTACAGTAAGATGCAATTACCTTTTCTTTACACACACACCCAATTCATAGTTTGCATAACGTGTGAGGATGATCTCCAAATTGGTAACTTTTCAGGTGAAGTCATAAAAATTCTTAACTTCTAATGTAACGTAAAGCGATTTTTGTAACACTTCACTCCATAAACAGTGTCGTGTTACCATGACTGGTAACTGTAATGACAGATGCCGTAATGTTTGAGCCCATAACAGAAAAAGAAGATTGAACTCGCTGTAAACAATAATGTCCAACAATTTATCTCAATTATTCTGGCTCAGGTTTAATGATACCCTTTCAAATTTGGATGACTGTTTGTAGTTATGGTATTTATCTAATATTATGGATTGTCTGCTCTATTTCTGTGGTTTGCTAATGCTTTGACTCCATATGCATAGCTTTATAGTGGAATTCTGATTGGTCAGTATCCAAAATGGAATTTTGAATATTCCATTGGGTTCATTTTAACTTTTGTTTTTGGCTTATTCTCAGCTAACATGTCCAAGTGGGCCCACGTGGGTTTCAACTGATGGCTTATATGTGGGCTCCAATTGGATTATAGCCATGGGTCCCAGTTAAGCTACAGTCATGGGCAACAGATTGGGTTGCAGGTGTGGGTTCCACTTAAGCTGCCCATTCCTGTCTATGTGTGGGCCATGGGTTCTGTTTGCCATCTTGCCCATAAGGACCATGCCTGTAGTCCACTTTGGCCCAATCATCAACCCCTATATAAGGGAACACAATAAGGGACTTCTGTGGACAAGTAGATGTTGGCTTAAATTAGTGGCCAACTGGAATGCAAGTGCAAGTTTTTCTTCTCTTGCAAAGTTTCCATTTCGGACATGAGGTCTTATCATGACACTGATGATGTTTTTATTTGATTTCCACTTCTTCTTGACATTTTTGTTCTTAAAACAATATTAAACCTAGATGAAGACCTTTGAGAAGAGATTCTAATCTGATCAGCTCAGGTGGCCAATCATTTTTACATTTCTTATAAAAAGACCATAGTAGCCACTCTGTTGGCAGCACCAGCATGTTTAATTTGTTTGTTCCACTCTGGAATGATCATTATTCATTCAAGACTTGATATTGATTCCTGAGATTTTCAGGGAGGCCAGTGATACTGGCTAATAAGCCATGCGATTCAGCTTCAGAAACAGTCTGAAGGTATACCTCCACTCTGAGACAGGGTGTGAAATCACAGTAATCGATATTGACTGGCATGTGTGCCACGATTGACTTACTGTTTCACTGAGGTATAAATATGAGGTGACACACAGGCCAAATTCCCTGATGAACTGCTATAACAAAGACTGCAAAAGACAGAAATGATGTACAACAAAAAGTTGTTGAGCTGCACAAGTCAGGAAATGGATGAAAATGACCATTTCCACTATCAGCATAATAATTGAGAAGTAATTAAACCAACTGGAGATGTTAAGAATCTGCTGTGAGGAGGACATTTGTCTATATTGACCCCACACACAGTGAGGTGGATGTTTCAAGTGGTCAGTGAATCTCCATGGATCACAGATGAGGAATTGCAAGCACTAATTAGGTTTTGGGGTCAGAACGTCTCCCAAACTACAGTCAGATGCTACCTAAATAACCACAAGAACAAAGCATCTGCTCTCAAGGACAAAACTTCTCAAGCACTGTAGCTTGCCAGGTGTTACTGGAACGTTCAGTGAGACCTGTGTCAATGACAAGGTCAAATAAGACCAAAATAGCAGTGTTTGGCAACAAACACCAGACGTAGATTTGGTGTGGATACAAAGATAGACATGCAGAATAGTACCTCATCCCCACTGTGAAGTATGGTGGTGGACCCATGATGTTATGGGACTGTTCTTCTGTCACAACCCTGGACATTGTGTTTGGATACTTGATATCATGGACTCCAAGTACTGGCAGATATTAAATCAAAACCTGACTGTCTCAGTTAGAAAGTTTAAACTAGGCCATGGGTGGATCTTCCAGCAGGACAGTGATCCCAAACACACCTCAATGGTTCACTGCCACAGAATCAAAAGTTTTGCCAAGGCCTTTCCAGTCCCCGGACCTAAAGCCCACTGAAAACCTGAAGAGGACGGTCCACAAATGTGGACTTTGAAATCTGGAGAGGTTCTATATGGGGCTGGAATGGTCTTAGATACATTTCCCTGTGTTCTCCAGTCTCATTAAGCATTAGAAGAGAAAACTCAGAGCTGTTTACAAAGTATTAAATTAAGCGGTGCAAACATTTATGGCACACATAGATTTGAGAAAAGTATAAGATGTACATTCTGTCTTATTGTACTTCAAATAAAATATTTTTGTTAATATTTTAAATGACAAATTTAAAAAAATAAATCATCAGCCTGTTATTTGTTACCAAGGGGACTGATATTTGTGGAAAGTGCTGTATCTAGAATGTCGAGAAATAATTTTTTTTTTCTCTTTTTCTTAAAATAACACTACTTTCTGACTGTCCAAACACCGTTCCAAGTTTCCCAGCCTAAGCAGCTGTAGCATTGTAATTATGTCTGGAAAAGAAGAGATCAAACATCATGGGAAACGAAGAAAGTGACATTTACAACGTAACACTGTCATTTTACCACACAAATTAGCTCTGTTCCTTTATGCTAACAAGGCAAAACAAGCCAAATATGTGTTGTATCTTATACAGCATCTCGGAGTTCTGTAAACTTCTTCTTTTGATGCTGTTGTTCAAAGACCTGACCCCAAGCTAGCTGCCAGTGCGCTCAGATCCGAGCTGTGTGATGTCACAGTGAGCTCTCTAGCAAAGTACACACACTGTATGCTAGTTAGACACTCTAGAAGCATATACAGAGCCCTCAGCTCTTTATATGGTACAGCAAACCTCAATGTGATACATTAAAGGGACATTTGAAAGGGTCCTGGGAGTCGCCAAAGGTCATACAGGAAACAACGAGGAGCCGATTCTTCAAAAGGACCGCACAATGCAGTTATTAGTGATAATAATTCACAAATTCCAATAAAGTTATGACTGGTAATGTTGATGCTGGATAGATTCTCATTATCTTTCATTAAAATGTACAACAAGTGAGTGTTTTAATAAAGGAATCTGATCTTGTTTTCATGTTACGGATATATAAAGAGGATGAAAAGTAGGGCTATGGGAACTTAGCGCCCTCGGAATATAGGGGCTTTTTCAAATTACAAAGACTGGGAATATGAGGCCCTTAAAACATGGATGTTGAGAACATGGGACTGTTTCCTTTATATGTAATTGCGCAAATAAAAACCCAGAGAACACAGGATCTTGAGAAGATTGGCATTTCACTGACCTAAAAAGGACCTTAGGAAGATAGGACCCTGGGTACATAGGACCCTAATAACATACAGATTTTTCCAAGATTGGCAATGTTCTAATAAAGGTTATGGGAATATAGGGCCAAGAGAACATGGAGCCCTGGAAACATAAAACTATTTCCAAGACATTTCTAAGACCTTGGATAAGTGACAACCTGGAAACACAGGGCTGTCTTCTAGATATTTAAATGAGGAAATTAAAGGACCCTGGAAACATAACATCCTAAGAGCATAGCGCCCTGGGACATTGGGAATGTAACATTGTCTACTAGACATTACAGTGAGCAAATACAGGGCTTTGGGGATATGGGACACCTGAGAACATAGGGTCCAGGGAATATAAGACCATTTCCTAAACATTTCAGTGAGCAAGTAATGGCCCTTGGGAACAAAAGAAGCTGGGAATGTAGGGCCCTGGAATATAACACTAGACATTTAATTTAGGACCAGCCATCCAGTGAAACACCACATACACACTAGTGAACATACACACTTGGGGGCAGTGAGGACATTTGCCGGGAGCAGTGGGCAACCCTATCCACGGTGCCCTGGGAGCAACAGGGGGTTAGGTGTCTTGCTCAAGGGCACTTCAGTCATGGACTGTCAGTCAATGGGATCGAACCAGATCCCTGGGAACATAGGACTTCCTAGATATTTAACCTTCTGGGGCATTTTCTTGACCTTTGAATATATTCTTTAATTCACCATTAAGGAATAGAGATTTAAATTAAAGATTGTTTTACATCAAAATGTTCCGTTATCGTCATTGCTACTTTCCAAACCACTGTCGCAGCTTCAGCAGCTGTAAGCCTTTTACATGAAAATTTACATGTGCCTCTGATGTTGACAGAATGAAGAATAAAGGGTTTTCTAACATGACGTTGCAGTTCTTAGTGATTTCCTGAGTGTCTGTTGGTCAGTTTCACACAAAATGTAGATGCCACATGAGACACATGGTGAGCAGCAGATGATGTGCATTGCAACCCCTCCTCATAGCCTCATGACTCTGGATGTGAGATGTGAAAATTAAATTCAAAGGGCGACTCTGTGGATTCAGGACATGTTTGAACTGCATTTCTGCACTGTACTATTCCAAAGAAAAAGAAACATATATCCAAACCTTGAATTTGACGCATAGATGAGTTTGTACTCATTAAACGAGCAATTAAGGACCCTGGGTTCACAAGGCCTGAGAACATACGATCTTGGGATTGTCGGAATGACCTTGATAGAAGCACACTGAACAAACTGTTCTAACCACTGGAGTAGTGGACCTTGGAATCTTGGCAACTGACCTCATCTTAATCATCATCAATCAACGTTCCAAATCACCAAGGAAATGAACTCAAGCTGCCTTTCAGCATTCAGCATGATGCCATTTTAAGCATTGCATATAGCCACGTAACCTGCTTTTGCTCGCAGTGAAGATAACTGCCTTTTTCGTATTTGTGCTGGATTATTACAGGAGGATTTGGAAAGAGATAATCACTTTTTTGTTTCTTGATTTGCATCCTTGTCGCCTTGTCACCCACGGAAAATTGCAACGAGGAAAAAAGAAAGCTATCCTTAGAAGAAAGTCTACAATAGCACCCAAGTGCATTTCAGTAGGAGGTGACGTAGAAACCACTTGCAATGACACCATGATGTCCATCTCGGCCTTTCTGGAAAACATGAAATGCCGAGAATAGAAACCGAAGCTGTGAACATGTCTCCATTGCCATGCTGGTCTTTATAGAGTGATGTTTGAATGAATGATTGGGAGATGTTTCACGCCAGAGTAGAAGACTGAACTCGGAGAGATCATAGAAAGCCCCCCACACCATCCCACCCAAGCAGACTCACTCTAACCCACCCCCGACCATCACAGTCACCACACATGCACACGCGCTCTGTTCCCTGCTGTATCTCTCGCACTGAGAGGCTTTTCATTTAGCAACACTGAGACCGACTCTGCTGCCTGCTTCTTTAACAACTGCCACATCTCTCCAGCGACTGTCATGCCGCCTGAAAGCTGAGATGATACTCACAAGCAGCCTGAAAGCGTTCCGTTAAATCTGATACCAACACATTCTTCACGTTTACTATTCTGTCTCAGCACATTAACGATGGCGCTTTGGCTTCCTAAAGATGGCACAGAAACGTCTTGCGGCCTTTGTGTCTACGTCACGGCATACGGATGAAGCGGATCAGACAGTGTCAGGATCTTCTCTTACCAAGTGTTTGCATGAAAACAGGATCATATCATTGCAAATTCACAGGATTTCACACAAACCAACTCCGACACAAAGTCACAAGTAGTTAAGGTTGGAGTGGAGTTAGCTGCTACACCTTTTTAGTTTGGGGATTTTTTGCCCAATTATCTCCCCAGTGCTGCCTTCAATTATCACCTGCTGCCACCGAAACATGGCGCCAACCCATTTAGGTGTGATAAGGCTTTAAAGCACACCATATTAGGCTCTTATTAATCAAAAATGTTCACTATTGGCCTGCATTTCTGCTGAATGTCACCCACTGCGCAACTCATGGCAGTTAGCAATGATTTTTTATTAAACAAACATATGCAAACTGCAGGCTCAAACCTTAAACCTGTACACAAGCCTGCACCACAGTACATGAAATATCAACAGCGCAAATTAGGGTAATGCAATCTTGTGTCGTTGCAGTAGGATTGTGGCATAACTAGTGAGGTCAAATGTTGCTATGACGCTTTTGTTTTCACAGCTCTCTCGTGTGAAAAAGATCACAAAAGTTCATTTTTTACTATCCGAACGCTCCATAAGCCAGAGAGAAGCAGGGCTCGTTGGGCTCTCGTGGACTTTCAGCCACACATTGTCACACTGGTAGCAATAAAACATTGATAAAATGCAATCAACTCTGAATTCCTTATGCAATCAGTAGCTTTGCAGGAAAAAAAAAAGGTCAGTAGTATGCATGGACCCTCCTGTTAAATGGACATATCTGTAGCTTTCCAAGGGCAAGCAGTATTGTGTAAAAGTCAGAGATCACCCTTTATTTATTTAATCTTCAGTCAAATCAGCAACACAATCCAAGTTCCACAGAAAATTACACAGAACCTCAATGACTAAATATACAAGTTTAAGTACTGCTTGTTCATCTGTTGGTGACCATTTTGATGGTCAAGTGAATGGTCTTGCACTCATTATAAGAGTATCATGCTTATTTCCAGAATGTCCCATTTGTGTTAGGCCATTTTATTATTGAATTTCAAGCACATTTCTCAAAACAAGAAAGAGGATCTGCCAATATAGTGAGATAATTTTACATGATAAAACTAGAACTAAATGTCTAGAAATAAGGTAAATCTTAAATAGAGCTTACATTTAACTCAACAGGAGAAATATTAGATTTTTTTGCCTGTATTTAAATTTTACTTGACAAGACATTTTTGCACTGTTTCATTTTCTTTATACAGGAACTTTTTTGAAAGTCCTGATTTTTCACTTATTAACCTTTGACTTTCTCCTTTATTGTGCAAGTGGGTTACCTTGTATCTCATCTCCCCAGAAATAAAATTCATAAAATGTAACTAACTTCAGAGAAAAAGGAAACAAATGAAGGGAGGTCCTCGTATTCGCACAGTACTGTATCTGTTATTTTATGATGGAGGATGGAAATGGGGTTAATAGTGTTCATTTTAGCTTCCAATCTAGCTAACATTACCTTAGCAAACACCACCCTAATCAACACATTAACATGCTATATTGATGTACTTATTGGTCATGTCATAGTGTTTGGTGACTTTATCCTCACAGGAAAGAGGAGTGAACTTGTTCAGTCATGTTAAGTCTGGCCTTGCGATGGACTGGTGACCTGCTCAGAGTGTTTCCTGCCTTCTGCCCAATGACTGCTGGGATAAGCTATAGCATCCCCCATGACCCAGAAGGATAAGCAGTCTGAAAGTCTAAATATTTCTGTAACGCGGGGGAGCGATGATGGGGCAGACACACTAATATTAGGGGCAAATCCATAATCCATAAGGGTCTAAACAGTCCAGGGTCAAAGAGCCGGAGAGATCGAGGGACAGGCATTACGAAATGGATCACAGACTAGACAGAAACAACACCATACAAAGACCAGCAACTAACAAGGGAAAACACAGGGCTTAAATACAAAAACAACAAGGGTTAACAAGACACACGCGAAAACAATCAAGGGCGGAGTCCAGAAACAAGGGGGCAGAGCAGGGAAGAATCAGAACAAGGAAGCACATGGACAAGACCAGAGGTAAACACAAGCACATAGAGGACTGGAAGGGGCCAATCGTGACAGTTTCAAAGTGTTAACTAAGATAGATACGAACTTCTAGCTTGAGCTCAAATAAACAAACATTACCATCTAACGCTGCTATTACACCTGTTTTTTACCAATACATATGATGTGTCCCAATGAAGGGTTTTTCAGCTTTACTTTGTAGCCTCTCATTGAATGTGTTGGGGTGTTCTTTTCAACATTGGGAGGGACTGTACCCCCAATGCCGCTCATTCAGTTGTACGACATCCACATGACATAGTTCCTAGAAATTGAGACTCATTATGCATTGGTAGTCTATATAAAGTCTGAAAACACCACAGAGGAGGCCTCCCTGTGCTGCTTTCTTTCAGCTGTACTTTGGAAGCCTGCCCAGGGATATGGTGAGGGCTCAATTCCCAGAACACAGCAGAAGTGCATTGTGATTCGTTTCGGGAAAAACTATACTTTAAGTAGGTAAACAAACAAATAAACAAACAAAAAAGTGACCGACTCGATGGAGTAGTCATGCACAAATCAATAGGAGTTTTTGAGGAGTTGGAAGAGAGTGAGTGCGTTAGCTAGAATGCATTTCAACGTTTGACAGTAAAGAACTAGTAAAGCATGCTATGAATAATGTATGGGCATGTTTGCGTGTATATACATGCGCGTGGTTTTGTGGGGGTGGGACCTGGGGAACTGAGCTCAGCATGGGTCTGGTTTTCTTGCAGGAGAGGAGCAGTCTTTACAGCTTCTATCAGAAGAGGCTGACAGCTCACACTCCTCATTTTGGATCAGTGTGACAGGCTCCCTCTCGGAGCCTCTTGACACACTGGCTTGTTTTGATGGGCCGGCGTCCATGAGGATGAAGATGGAGAATAACCCACAATTGAACGGAGGATTTCCCTATAATCTGTCTTTTGTCTCTGGATGTGTGTGTGTGTGTGTGTGTGAGTGTGTGTGTGAGTGTGTGTGTGAGTGTGTGAGAGAGAGAGAGAGAGAGAGAGAAACATTTGCACTCATTGTAATTAACACAATAAATCCCAATCTGCATGCGTTTGCATACATATGCATTCGACCTATAGGAAAATAAACCGCAGCGTATATACAATCTATTATACATAATGCACAAAGGAAGAGATAAAAACCCCAAGGATCTAACTGCTGAAGAAAAGAAATGAGCTCAAAGAGTGAGCAATCAAGCATACACTTGGTTATGCAAATACTATAAATTTTCCAATATATTTTCAGGCCGGCCTAATGTTCCATTAACGAAAACTAATAACACGAGATCAGATCGGAACATTATGTAGGAGAACGTAGCATGCAGACTATTAACATAAACCACAGCACCCCACAGCCAGACTCAGATTCATTCTCATTTATTTCGCTGAAGCCAGTTAGACTTTTATTAGCATACTGAATGGAAGCTGTAGAGCTGTGATAGAACAGAAATGTTGCACAATAACAGACATAGATTCAAGTACTGGAGGCAGCAAAGCTAAACATGTAAAATGAAACTCAACTTCACCTATTTCATTTTAGCTTACCTTTCTTTTGGCAAATCAGTTTGGGCGTCTAGAAAATATGGCCATATTTATGGTAAGGTGCTTCAGACACACTCGTTGCTAACAGGTGTATAAAATCAAGCACATAGCCATGCAGCCTACATAGACAAACACTGGCAGTAAAATGGGCTGTTCTAAGAAGCTCAGTGACTTTAAATGTGGCACAGTCAGATGATGCCACTTAACTTATTGTGCTATAGACCATGCAGAGTCACAGAGCAGGCCTACATATTGGACTGCATAGTGCCAACAGTAAAGTTTGGTGGAGGTGGGATTATGGGCTGGGGCTGTTTCTCAGGGCTCGGGCTGCTTTCTTCCAGTGAAGGGTGATGTTAATGCTACAGCATATAAAGGCATTTTATATTCTTCCAACCTTGTGGCAGCAGTTTGATGAAATCCAGTTCCTGTTCCAGCATGACTGAGCCCCAGTACACAAAGTGAGCTACATAAAAACACGGTTTGACGAGTTTGGTATGGATTAACTCTGTAGTACCAAAAAGGGTTCTTTGGCTTGCCACAATAGTGGAACCCTTTCTGGAGCTGTATAGAACCCAATATAGGTCCAATATAGAAAGACTGTATATCTAGTAAATAAAATACCTGGTCTATAGACTATAGCTTGAGACAAAGGTGGGGACTTTGAGAAGCTTAGGCAGGAGTTTTGGCCATCTTTGATTGAGAATTCTAGACACCTCATTAAGAAAGAACAGTCGGAGAAGAGTGGGAGGACACTGGGTAGGGTGCAAGGTTTTTTGTCATGAGAAACTGAAGGAAGAACTAAAATCTAGGACATCGAATCTGGAGTAAGAGGAGTTTTCCTCATGGTCATTCTCTCAGACTTATTTCCCAACTCCACTAAAAGTCTGATTTCTACCAGAAAATAAAAGCTAAAATAATCCCTGACGCCATGTTGCTGTGGATGGGTCAACGTCAATTGCCATGCATTCTGAGATGCCAATGTAGCCTTTATCAGGTTTAGTATATTTTCCATTTGAGATATTGCCTAGAATAAACACAGATTGGTAAACAATCAAAGTCAATAATTAGAGGGTTTTTTTTTTCTCAAATTTTCTCTCCAATCCAACTATCGCATTGGATGATGGGGAGAAGGGGGCTAATTGTGCTCTTTTTGACTCCTGGCCACGAGTGGCTGTAGCATCACCAGGGAGCGAACACCCAATCTCCTGAAGATAGGGCCAACACTCCGGAGCCAGAGTTTTAATGTTTGCAATCAAGTTGCCAGCCCACTAACAGCATCGATTAAGGCTGCTATAACACTTTTCTAGCTAATGATAAAGCTTCAGGCTCTAAAGAACACCATATCGCCAGTGGCGTGCTAACTTGTCATGGATTTTATCATTTGGTTTTATCTAAACATGAACCACAAAAGAGTAATTTAATAACAGAAAAACAAATCATTTGTCCAAATACATTCTAGCAAATGGAGAACACAGCTTTAACCACCATTAGCGGTCAGTTTCAGACTACAAAGCTCATTATTCTCTAATTGGCTTTGTAGTCTGGAACTGAATCTGACTACAGAGCCAATTACAGAATAATGAGCTATAGTCTGAAGCCTTAGTGAACCCATGAAGTGAGTAGTTATTTAATGTAGGTGCTTCTATTAAAGTGGACACTCCATTCTGCGTGTGCTTGGAGGCCTAGTGTTGTATGAAAAGTTATGAATTTGTTATGTTCAGGTCAGGAGCTGGGATGGGAGCTTAGCACTACGCTAACCACTCAGATTTCACATATTTTGTCTAGTTGCTTCTGAATGCTCAGAGAGACTGACTTCCATTCTGATACGTGCGAGTGTGTGGTGGTTTTTCCTCACTGCCGTGTTATATGAAGCCGTGTTTATAATTCATTCGAGCATGCTGAGTACAGTTGGGGTTGTTTTGGCATAAGCAGTGGGACTCATTAGACTATTCTCCCTATGAATAAAACAGCTGAAGCTATGCTCAGTCTTGGTTCTCGGCAAGAATCGGGTGCTATCAGGGCAACCACAATCCAGCATGGGTCCTAAGGAGACTCCTCGCAAGGCGGCTGGCTGTGAGGTCACTTCCTGTGGGTGCAGATGGAGCTCTGAGGACGTGTCATCTTCTTGTAGCCTTGGGTTTGAGCTGTTTTTGTGTATGGGACAAATGAATGCTGTTATTTGAAAACTGTCCCTATTGCACACTGTAGTAAACTGACAAGTTCCCAGTCGTCATAATCCAGCTGATAATTCCAGCTTTTGCTGGTTTCTGATGGTCTAAGCTGGTCTTTGATTGTCTAAGTTAGGGGCGGCAACCCAAATGTTAAAAAGAGTCATTTTGTCCTTTCAGTAAAGTTCATACCACCTGGGAGCCGCAACGTTTTATGTCCATTTTACCATCTTGGCTGTAAATGCGTCTCAGTATGTACTACTGTTCTAGTACAGGCTAAAATAATATAATATGAACCAAAACTCAGACTTACTTTGATCTGCTTTAAGCTTTAGCTCAGCTGTAGCTCCTTTTCTCGCATCTCTAGCAGGAAACCTTTCTGCAAAAGGAGAATAGTTTCTTGTAAAATGTCTCAACATACCGTTTTTTTTTTGAGGCTAAAGTTGCTTCTCATTCACGGCTTCTTGTTTGAATTTTCCCGTTCCACCTTAAATGGTGGCTGAGGTGCCAGAACGTAACTGTGGCGCCATTTAAGGTGGAACGGGAAAAGTTGAACAATAAGCTGGCGAAGGAGAAGCGACTTCAGCCTCTCTAGGTAAGATTGTAGTAGTCTGCTGATCTTCAGGGTTAAAGGGTGAATGTACAATGTGCAATGACAAAATTCATTCATTCATTCATTCATTCATTCATTCATTCGAATCAGCAGTTCTACATTAACTCCAGCGTTTAAGACCATTTACTGTTAAACTGTGTTGAACGATCAGCAGAGCTTTATTTTATTATTACCTACAAATCTGATTCAGCTGTGGAGCTGCAACTGGGCAGTAAAAGAGCCGCATGCTGCCCTACCCTAGTAGTTTACCACCCCAATCAAATTGCTGGCCACCCCATTAAAAAAGCTCTGACTACGCCCCTGCTTCCAGCCAAAGAAAAGTCCAAGTGAAGTAATGTCTCTAGCCAGATATCTTACTAACAAGCTTGTGGTCCTCCTTATCTGATGAGTCATTTCAGTTGTCCGAGTAAACCATTCCCTCCACTGTAATGAGGAAGACTACTACTAGAGTTATATGGGTGCAATATGATATGAGTTTTCCTTCTAAAGAAACATTTCAAGGCAGCCTCCCAAAGCAGGTTATACCCATCTTTAAGATACACCAAAGTCTTTAAACTGGAAAAACTGACTCTAGAGTAGGGCTGCCCAAAGTTACCTCAACCCTTGCCCCTCACCCAGTGAGAGAGAAAACATTTGTATTCCATATATAAAGTGTTTTCGTTCCTATTTTCCTCTTAAAAATGAAATTTGAGGTATTTAAGCGAGGAAAATGTAATGATATGAAATACATATTTAAACAATTCTTATTGGTATATTAAACCTGAGTATGTTCTTCACATGGACCACCTTCATTCTTCCCCAGTCAAACGCTCCCTGTGAAATTTCCTGTTTTTTCGATTTTCCAAGTGACATTATTAAGTAAACGACTCATCTACTGAGAAAACACCTCCAGTATTTTATACTCAGCAAATAAACAATAAAAAATTCATTAAGATTTGAATGAAAATTAATACACACACACAATTTCTAAGCCGCCTCTCTCTCAGTGCCACAGGGATGAAAATGAATAAATAAATTAAAAACAGTGATTTGACCAGGGTCACCCAAATTTTTGTATTGGACTGTATAATGTTTGGCCTTTCACAAACACTGCAGTTTCATCCCCAAGACAAAAGTTTGGGCACCCTTGCTCTATACTCTACCGTGGCACAGCTGTAGGATGCAAGTAAGCATGTTTTAGATATTAATAGATTAATAAATTAATGATATTTACCTTTGCAAGTTGATGGTGTCATAAGGGACATCAAAGGACGCTGTCCATGAACAAATAAATCTGGGAAATGCAGCATGATGGGGACTTGCTTTTATTTTGCATGGAAGGGTCGTGTTGTGTCATCGATAAATACGGTACATAACCTCTGATTTATAGACAAGTCAGGAACACTGCCATTAATTGGTCATTAAGTCAGGAACACGGCCTCTGATTGGTCGACAAGTCAGGAACACGGCCTCTGATTGGTCTACAAATCAGGAACACAGCCTCTGATTGGTCGACAAGTCAGGAACATGGCCGCTGATTGGTCTACAAGTCAGGAACACGGCCGCTGATTGGTCCTACAAGTCAGGAACACGGCCAGTGATTGGTCTACAAGTCAGGAACACGGCCTGTGATTGGTCTACAAGTCAGGAACACGCCCTGCGATTGGTCTGCAAGTCAGGAACATGGCCTCTGATTCTTAAAGGGATACGATCACATAGCTGCCCTCATTTCAAGTACAATACTACTCTACCAGGCAAAATAAAAGCCTCTAACATGCAGCATTCCTGAGACTTATTCTCCTAGGTATGATAGGTTAAATGACAGGTTACTGCATGACCAAATCTACATCTTACATTTTAGTGTTACTTGTTGGAAAAGGGACTGAAACATTGGCTTGATTCTTCCAGTGAGTATGTTGGCTTCTTGGCTGTGGACGTCAGTCATCCTCCAGTGGGTGGCCCTCCCTAATGTAACACAGGTACCACTTTCATGGCTGTTTTTCCCCCGACGTTAATTCAAAGCTCTAGCGGCCCAGGATCAGCGAACACCGTAAGGGAAATGAGTCAGGCATTTAGGAGATGGCCTAGCGTAGAGAGAGATGCCGAGTGACTTGTCAATAATGGATTATAATTGCGTTCATTATGCAGAGTCGATCCCAACCAGGCAGCTAACAGACTGAATATCACTCATTTTAGACGGACACTGACAGCATTAAAAATAATAGTAATTATCATTCTAATTGATTATATCTCATTTGTGGGCCACTTTTGAGAGAAAATGATTGCGTGAAAGCCCGTACCAGATGTGTCAGAGCAATGGATGCATACATAGCACAGATGATGAGCCCCAAGTGTCGTTTTTGTTTGTAAGTGATTTTTATCGGTTTTTGAACACAATGGTTGTACTGGGTATTAGCAGAAGGGCCTTAAACCAGAAGCTAAAGGCTGTTTTTGTTCGTTTTTTTTGCATTTGTTTACTTTTAATCCCTTTGAAGACAACAAACCTGATTAAATTTTTCTCACTATCTATCTGTCAATCCATCATTTAATCCACAAAATGAACCCAAAATATTCAACTGAGGCCTCTTCATGAGAAAGCTCTTGCTGGTGTTGATTAGAATTTTTAAAATCCTACAGTTATGTGACAACATATGTCAACAGCAGCTCATCACTGAGGATGTCATGAAGAACACTGCAGGAGAAGGGAATACTTTGTGACAAGTGACTTTTTTCTGGGGCATTTTCTTGATTTTTGCCTTTATATTTAAATATTAAATCACTTGCATATGACATGATACCCACTTATTATATGTTCTAAACAATCTCAGCTCTCTGTATTTGCTTTATATCCTTTCGACCTGGTAGGACCAAAAAGATCTTAGAGATAATTGGGTTCAAAAAACTGAAATTCTTAATATCACTTGTGAAAACAGCTTGAAATGGGTTTAGCAATGTCCAGTGCGATGTATGAATAAAATAGTAGATTAAATATTCTCCTCATCACTATTTTATAGAACTGCTGCAGCAACTTCAGCAACAGTGAACTTTTCACATGCCTCTCGCTTCTGTCTCAGAGGTGAATGAATGTAAAATGTTTTCAATGTCACGGGTCAGTTCTAAATAATGTCCAGGGTTCATTGGTCAATTTCATACAAAATATGGACAGATACACAAATCCACCATTTACAGATGAGAGGCAGATGACACACATACAAATCCACCAATTACACACAGGGAGAGGCAGGCGGCAAGTCTCGGCTTCTCTTTGTTGGCTCATATCTCCGGATGTGAGTCACGTCCGATCTCGTGATGTGAATGAATCGAATGGGTAGAACCTACAGATTCATTAACTGTTTGAACTGTATTTGTGCACAGTATTTTTCGAAAAGATGATAATAGAAACAGAGAAACTTCTAACTTGAGGCACCAGCATGTTCGTCGCCCCCCAGAAGGCCACACTCAAGACATGACAGGTCTTTTCTAAGAATTACATTGCCAGCCTTCAGGGAACCGGATATAAGGACCTTGGAATCTTGCACAATTTTACCTGCACCCTAGGCAGCCTTACTGAAAGGTCCGGAGCGCCAGAGAAATTTAGGGTGCCGTAACTCAGTGAAGATACTTTAAACTTAACAGGATTATAGGTCATTTTGCCCCCTCTCAAATGACATTACTTATTATTGTAGTCTTCAGGAAACCAGAGATAACGATGTTCAATTTCTGATCTTTGTACCGCTATAGATCCAAACTTCACAGTGGTAGAATGCTCTTTCCAGCAAGACCACGATCACATTGCTAGCTTTCAGGAAACCAGAGATGTAGACCCTGAAATCACCAAGCTCCTCACTTACTGTCGTCTCAGTGGCGTCTACGTTGTTAGTGACATAATCACATGATCAGCTACTAGTCGACTTCAAGCTTAAAGTGTTATTGCCGAGCAGTAAAGCTGACAGGTCGACAAGTCCACTAGTTTGTGCTGATGCACAATTTTTGCAAGCCATCTTCTAGTATAGTGGTCTCCAACCTTGGTCCTGGGGAGCTACCTTCCTGCAGGGTCTAGTTCCAACCACAATCTGCCACGCCAGCTCCAGCTAATTAACATACTTAGAATTTTATGATGGGCTGGATCAGATACATTAGTCGTACATGAGGGGAGGAGCAGCTTGTTAAATGCAGGTTGGAACTTAACTCAGCAGGAAAATAGCTCTCAAGGACCAGGGTTGGAGACCACTGCTCCAGTCCTTCCTCAATGGTCCCTCTATGGACACAGAGCCATTCTTTGGATGTTTTTGACTGCCAGACCACTAATTATATAAGGGACATACATTATATTTCCAAAAGTATTCGGTCGTCTGGCTTCACACGCATATGAACTTGAGTGACATCCCATTCTTAATCCATAGGGTTTAATATGATGTCGGCCCACCCTTTGCAGCTGTAATAGCTTCAACTCTTCTGGGAAGGCTTTGCACAAGGGTTAGGAGTGTGTTCATGGGAATTTTTGACCGTTCTTCCAGAAGCACATTTGTGAGTTCAGTTGCTGATGTCAGACGAGAAGGCATGGGATATATATATATATATATATATATATATATATATATATATATATATATATATATATATATATATATATATATAGCCTCTTGCTACACATCCTTTCAGACCCATAGTGTTAAGCTGCGTTCTTACTGTGGAAGGATGGACAGATCTTGATTTTCACTTAAAGATGAAACCTTTAGATACTGTTTGTCTGAAAAGAACAGTTTTGTGGTTCACCA
Organism: Pygocentrus nattereri; assembly: GCF_015220715.1. Classification (NCBI taxonomy): domain Eukaryota; kingdom Metazoa; phylum Chordata; class Actinopteri; order Characiformes; family Serrasalmidae; genus Pygocentrus; species Pygocentrus nattereri. The sequence continues at coordinate 9,433,604 of NC_051227.1, read as the reverse complement.
AGTCTTGCAGGTGATTGTTCGGTATCCCATTTTCCAATTTTGGAAACCCTTGTTTAATTTATTTTCCTTATGCAAGTGGATTACCTTATATCTAATAGAAATCTCTCCTGAAATATGAATAACTTGTACCTGATGGCTGTGTTTAAATAAATGAAGGGTGCACAGTACTATAGTAACTCTAGAGTTAACATGCAATCACACTTTCATTCCAGTCCAATTAGATAGTCATTACTGAACAAATGATTTATGCAGTAATGTGATATGCACATATCATCAACTCCACACTGTATTAAACTATAATTATATATTGCACGTAAGTGCGAGCAATTAAAAAAGTTCAATTACTGAATGAAATAATATTAAAGACTATGGCAAGTCATGGACAGGATGGTTAATTTCTGAAACTGAGAACTATGTGAGCATCCATCATAACCCTTAATCATGAATCAATTAACAGGAAGGGAATAGAAGCTTGATGGTGATGAAAACAGGACTTCAAGGGAACAGAGGAGATGTACAAGAATTTGAAGCTACAAGCGACAAGATGAGGGACACCTCTTAAGCTCTGCCAGCTAGTTAATTAAACGTGTTTCAATTTTATAGCCCTTTAGCTACATTACTCCAAACAAACCGAACCCTGAACCCTGTCAGCTCAAGGCAGCTTATCTTTGTCCTCACTTCTGAAAAACTGTCACTTCTTTGACAAACAGTGTCTTCAGTTATGCAACTAGGGGTCCAAGCACTTGGCACATATGTTTTTTTTTTTTTTTGATTCTGATCAAAGATTCTGATGAAATCTTTTCCACAGGCTCAGTGTCAGCCAATGGGAAGAGGGATATGGAATGGCTTAGCCTACCCTGCAATGGCCCCATTACTTTAATTCTGCCACATTTGAAGGGCTTTTCAGGGGTTACACGAACTGCCTGTTAAGGGTCCTGCCAAGGCATCTCAGTGGGGTTGAAGTCAGGACTTTGATTGGGTGACTCTAGAGCCTTAGTTTTGTTTCTTTTGAGCCACTCAAAGGTGGATTTGGCCATGTGCACTTGAGCTTAAGATCACAGATATTTATCAACAGGACTTTTAAGGAGAGAAAGTAGAATTCATGGTCAGTCAGTTATGGCAAGTTGCCCCAGGCCTTGAAGCAGTAAATCTTCACACTACCACCACCATGTTAGACTGTAGGCATGATGTTCCTATTACTGAATGCTTTATTTGCTTCATGCAAGATGAAATAGGGCTGTGTCTTCCAAATAGTTCCACTTTTACCTCACAGAACATTATCCCAAAATATTCTAGAGACCATCCAGATGTTTTATGGCAAATGTGAAGCAAGAATTTATTCTCCTCATGGTTAGCAGCAGGTTTTGCCATGCAAATCTTCCATGGATACCATTTTTGCCCATTCTTTTTCTAGTGGCAAATTGTGAGGCCTGCAATTCCTTAGATTTTCTTTTGTGACCTCTTGGAATACTCATCCCTGTGCTCTTGCAGGAATTTGGTTAGGCCACATCTGGGAAGATTCTCTACTGTTCCAAGTATTCTCCACTTAAAGATCTGAATGTGGTTCACTGGGCTTTGCAACCCTTTCCAGACTGATATATTTCATCAACATTTTTTTTTTTTCATCACTTAGGGTTTTCCTTTTTTCCAGCAAAGTGTACTGCTTGCTGAGACATGTTAGCATATTTTATATTGCTGGAAAGGTTCTATTTAAATGATGTTTAGATCCAACAGGGCTGGCAGTGATCAAGCCTGAATGTGTCTAGCATGATTCACTCCAACTGTTAACTAAATGTTGTGAATGTGTTGACTGAGTAACTAAGGGGACAGTTACATTTAATGTTGTATAACTATTTTTCTTTGCAAAATAGAGATAAAATAATCCTTTATTTATCCTTTATTAAAAACTGTCCATGTTTCCCCAGGTTGTCTTTGTCATAAAGATCTGAAATTCCTTTATTTACAGCACAGTACTTATTAATTTATTTTTATTTCATATTTTTTCTCATCCATATAACCCTACACAGGAACTGCTTCTTCATATCCCAATAATTAGTCATGCTGGCAATGGAAGATCTTGGATTGGTCAATTAGATTCCAATCTGATATTGGCCCCTCAAATCTTGTTGGTAAATTTCCCTCAATAATGCTTGACCAATGTAAAGCAAGGAACATAATTGTACCTGAGGATATAAAGAAGCCTTGCCATCCAAGAGAATGACATAAACAGATGACCAAATAGGTCAACTATAGCATTTGTACAGTACATTCAAACTTTTTAATGAACTGGCAGCTTAAAACTCATTCACTGACCTCTTAGAAACATTTTATTGGCAAAGAGATGCAATTCCTGAGAAAATACTTACCACCTTTTTCTACCTACAGTCACAAAATATATAGCAAATATGGCGAATATAGACTGTTGGATGAGCCTGTTTGTAAAACAATGTAAAAACAAGATACTGATAGTAACAATCCAAGGTCATCATCAAAAAGCAGGCATGGGTCAGTTCCAGAAAGCGCAAGAATAAGAAAAACACAATCACACCACATTGGCGAACAGTCCAAAATGGGAAAGGCAAAAAAAAAACAAAAAAAAAAACGTGGTCAAAAATACAGGCAGAGGGTCAAGACCCAAAAAACAACAATCAGGCCAACAATCCAAAAGGGCAAGGCAAAGATCACACACTAGATAATCAGAACCAAATAACCGCTCAGTAGCTCACAGAACGGAGCCAATACTTCACAGAGACCCTGACTAAAGCCTGGGCTTAATTACTGAGCAAAGTTTGTCATGTGAACATAAACACAGGTGATAAGAATTAATATTCAGGAGAGCGAGATCATTGATAGGAGCGCTCAGTCACATGAGGAGTCAGGTGACCTCCCAGAGAGCTCTGGGAAGTTGAGTCCAGATTAGTATCGTAGTCTGTAGTCTGTGTGGCAGTGAGGTGATCTCCCAGAGGATTCTGGGAGATCGAGTCTGAATCTAGGAGGGTACGTGCAGGATGTGTGACACTTAACATGCTCACTTAAGTCAGCACAATTTCACGTTGACAGGAATGAAGCTCACTTAGCAGAAAATGGCTTTATCTTTTCTTGTGTCTTCACTCACATCACATCACAGCTCTCACTAATACTTTATGAGATGGAAAACGCGGTTGACTGAAGTTGAAGCAGAACACCAGCTCACTTAGCGGTTAACATGCAATAGCTGTAACTTTTCTTATGTCTTCGGTACAGAGAGCTAATGTATGTTGCAGTTTCTATTACTACTTCTTCAGATGGAAAATGGGTTCCCCGGAAGAGCAACAACAGGTTTATTCACTCGGGTTTCTGCTTCGATCTTCACAGAATGTGTAGCAAATATGGCAAAGAAAGACTAATAATGTAGTAAAACGCCACATCTCCTATATAATAAAACCAGAGAGCAATAACAGAACAACAAACAAACAAACAAAGAATAGCACAATGTTCAAGCTTCTAGTGGGTTGTATTTTCTACAAACCCAGACGTCTGCGTCACACATACAGTGCTGTCTGAAAGTCTGAGGCCCCCAAGACACATTTTGAAAATCTAGTTATTTGTGTAGTTTGTGTTTATTGGCTGAGAAAAGTATTAATATTTGAATAAACAAAATTTATAGAATATATATATAGTGATTTTCTGGATGTCATTGTGTTTGTTTACCCATTTCCAAGCCTAGTCTCTGTGGCGGCTGTGAAGGTGTCAAGGAAAAATATGAACCCAAGAAATTCTTGTTACTTTTTATTGTTTTTCTGTTTATTTGAATTATGAATACGACTGTATTCTAATGTATATTGTGATAAACTCACTGCCGAGGGAAACTGTTTAAACATTTCCTTAGATGCCTAAAACTTTCGCACGGTACTGTATACACAGCATCATATGATCGTAGTTATTATTATATATAAATTAAATTATATTGTGTATCTGCGAATATAACGTAATGCTTTTTGAATGTAGCTTCCATTTTCTCAGGGGAAGAGGGAGAAAATCACCAATATATCATGAAAAAAAATGGAAATAAACTCCAGGATCCCCAAAGTTAAAGTTGAGCTACTACATACTTCGCTTAACATACTATATATATTTTTGGTATTCAGCCCCGAAAAATGTCAGTTTCTAGTAAAACTTCATCAAATGGAAAGTGGGATTAGCTGAAGTTTAACTGGAAGGGATCTCACATGTGGCAGTTGGCACATAGCAGTCTTAGCAGTCTTGTCTCTTCAGTCTAGTGAAATTATATTGTCACAGTTCCCCAAAATTCCCTGGGAGACCAATTATAAGAATATTTGCTTAGTTTTTGACATACACTTACGTAATATGAAGGAGATATATCAAAGATGAATGCTTGGATTAGCCTGCTACCTTTCTAGTTCTTCAGGCCAGTGAGAGGACATCACTACAGTCTCCACTTTCTTCTAGTACTCCATTAAAATTGGAAATTGAGCTCAGTGGAAGAGCAAATACAAGAATATTCTCTCACTTTTCTACCTATATCCACAAAACATGTAGCAAATATGGTAAAGCAGGTCTCTTGGATTAGCTACCCTGATAGGAAAAGGATAGTGAACCACTGTTGGCCCACTGATGGCAAAGCTGGTGGTCCACTGGCATCTTGCTCAGCGTTTTCTACGCGGCCCACCGGTGCTTAAGCAGAGTAATAGACAAAATTCCACTTATTGCTCATTTTCTCATCATTTCACATTAGTCTTTGTTTTTTTCTTAGTTGGTTGTATTATTTGTCTTAATTTATTTATCTAACATGGAAAGCTCTGTGCCTTTAAAGTCTGTCTCAGGAGATTAAAAGCTCATTAGAGCTTGTGTGTAGGACAGTAATCTGGGTGGTCCGAGGGTGGACTACCAGTGGCTAGTAGTTGGTGGGGTGCAGACCTTATCAAGCCAGTGGACTGATATATGCTTGCTGTTTGGGTAGCTAGGGTCAACAGTGTGACTTCAAGTCTTCAGTTCAAAAAAATAAATACTCTACTAACATATGAAATCTATTAATACTTCATTAGATGGCTGGAAGGTAGTTAACTTAACAGTTGGCACTCAATGGTTTTAGCCTTTCTTCATTATCATTACACTCTCTTCTTTCTACCAATACTGCTTGAAATGGAAAATGAGCAATTTCAAGAATAGTCGCTCAGTTTTCTACCCTCCTTCAAAGAGTATCTAGCAAATATTAGCTTTAGATGGAAAATTGAGGTAGCACTTTATTTGGACGGTCCGCTGTAGATTGTTTGTAAATGTTGAGTATTTTTTTTTAGTAACATTCAACTAAACAGTCATTAAATGCCCCTGAACTTGAAGTTGAATGGTTCACTATAGATGCTTTGTAAATGCTCGGTCTGCCTTTCAATGTCACGATTGGCCCCTCCCAGTCCTGTCCATGTGCTTTTTGTTTACTTTATTGGTTCAGTCCAGCCCCCTTGTTGTCTGACTCCACCCCTGATTGTTACCACCTGTTTCCCACCTGACCATCATTAGCCCTCTTGTATTTAAGTCCTGTGTTTGCCTCTAGTCTAGTGCTGGTCTTTGATGTTTGATGTGTTGGCTGTATTGTATTGTATTGTATTGTATTGTATTGTATTGTATTGGTGTTTGATTCCTGTTTGAGGTTTTGTGTTAATTTCGTCATGTCTGTCCCTCCTGCTCTCTGTATTGGCTGTTTGAACCTGGACCATTTTGACCATGACCCTGGATTTGCCTATAATAAAGGTTGCTTATCTCAGCGTATGCGTCTGCCTCATCGCTACATTCAATAACATTCAACTAAATGCTCATTAAATTCAACTGAACTTTAAATCCAGTGTGAAAGAGTTTATTAAATATATTCCTAGACCCTGAACCTAGCCCCGACCTTAACCTCAAGGCTAAACTAACATCTACTCCTAACCCTAACCATAACCATAATGTCTGGTAATGATGTACGCAGCAGTAGAGAATCTATAGGGGACCATCCAAATAAATTATGACCAAAATTGATTCCCTGGTAAAGCCATTAGAAGAATCTTCACTCAGTTTTCCACCCACAATCACAGAAAAGCTGCACTCTTAGATTAGCCAGGTAACAGCCGAGTTGGTTGTTGGCCTAGAACTGAATATGTAGCAGATAGGTGAAAGCTACATCCTCGGATTGGCCAGCGAACTAGTCACCTGAGTCGACTGTTCGCCAGCAAGCTGACTTAGCAGTTAGCGCGCAGTTAGTTTTAGCTTGTCTTCGCCGTCAGCCCAGTGAACGATCGTCATTACGCTCTCTTCTTTCTCCTAATACTTCATGAAATGGAAAGCGAGTTCCCTGCAAGAGCAATTCCAACAATATTCACTCAGTTTTTGTCACAGTTGGAGCTTTTCACTGTACACTGTCCTAGCTCATAATGTTGACTTATGTAAATGGCCCAGGCCGGATCATCTCATAACCCCCTCACATCACAGCCTCATTCCCCATCAGAAGCGTTAATCTGAAATTGAAAATCTCGCCTATCGGTTGAAGCGCTTTTTAATAAGTTTCTGGAGATGACTTTCAGAACACATGGCGCAGCCTCAGAGCAGTGCATCTTACAATGCCTGGTGAGATTTTATCTGCTTCAAATGGTGCGGCTTTCAAAGGAAGCCGATTATTACCCTTCCTCCCTAAGATAAAATTCTCATACTGTCGATAGGGCTGCAGAATTTAAATTGAATGATAATGGGTGTCCGATTGGACCAGCCGTTCATCTGCTGGCCTCTGCTAACGATAGCTCCCCTCCCCAGCTGTGGATCATCATTTTTTGAGTCTTTATTACACAAAACCTACAATTTTTATCTGAATGTGCGCATCATGATCTGATTTTAAGAGCAGGGTAGCAGCATTTTCTGCTAATTTAGCACTGGGATATAAATCACAGGCCGATAATAAAGTTAAAGCTGCTGGCACTATAAGCCTGTAATGCTACACAGAGAGAAAAAAGCCTCTGAGCTTGGAAAGATAACATTTTTACTGTAGGAGATTGACAGACCACCCAGTTCTCTCTATGTTTAAAAATAATAAGGATATAAATAGAACAAAGTAAAACTCTTTGATTTGGACAAAGCGAAAATTGTTTGATCAGAATCTTTTCTTACATTCACAATTTACATTTTCACATACAAGAAATTCGTTCTGGCAAGTGCTCATACTAAGACTGGAAATATTAATCAAAATGTAGTAAAAACAAGTAAATATGTAAATATTTTACACATAATAAATTACATTTACATACTGTAGAATCAGGTTGATCAAGAAAAGATAACATGTGACAAAAAATGTGAAATGGGTTGAAGAATTCGAATTTAGACTGGAGTTCTAATGAGCTGTTAGTGCAAATGAACTAACATAAAATGTTACCATATATTTGTTATTGCTTGCGATAACTGTGACTTAAAAGTGATGTCTAATACATTTTTAACCATGCTGAGAACATAATAAACATGATCTAATTCTTACCATTTGGAGCTTCAGATTCAGGAATTGTCAACACATATCCAGATATTACTGAACATTTAGTTATTCCCATTTAAAAAACAACAACAACAACAACAACAACACACTCAAATGACATGTTTGCAAAAAAAAAAAAAATGCAAAAACAACTCGAAAATGCTCATAGGAGCATGCCAGCCCAGCGGGTACAAGATTTTTTTTTGACAAAGATGGTCAAAAACAAAAAGCCAACAAAGTGGTTTGTTCGATTTAACAAGGACCTGCGCAATCCAAGATCTCAAAGATCTGAAGCCTGATTCCTACCAGGAAATAAAAGCTTAATAAAAACGCACTGCTCATAATGCCATGCTGACACAGACTTAATCAGGCAAAGGCATTTTTGAACTGAATTTTGGAGATAGGATTTTTTTTAATTTGACTAATAATCACTATCTTTAAAATAAGATTAAAAAAAACTTTGTCGATATGAATAGAATTTTTCAAAATCTCTTTGTCCACAGGAGCATGCTCACAGGAGTATGCCAGCCCAGTAGGGGGTGATAATCCACCATGTAATTTGATGTCAAACACCTCAAGAAGATCATTGTGAGCATGCCTACCACACAGAATACAGAAAATTAAGGTGAAGCAGAGACTTTCTAAAAGAGAGGCAATGGCATGTTGCAAATATATTAGGCTTGATTCCTGCCAGAAAATAAAAGCCTAATAAACGTTTACTGCTTATACTGCTATGGGGTTGTTTATATTGAGATGTCTCTGAAAAGCTGACAGTCTTCTTCAGGCAGAGTTCTGATGTCTCTGCATTACAATAGCAGGTTTTACATCCACCAGTTTTTGCAATTTCTCATAATGCACAAAAAACCTGAATGGAAAAAAAACAAACAAAAAAAACAAATATTGCCAAAAGAGTTTAACGCTAGGATAGGGTGGAAAAGTTTGAATATTGATAAAGCTGAAATGTGAAAAAAGGTTTTTTTAAATAAACAATGATGTATCAAGCCATGAGTGTTGTTAGGCAGTTGCTATACTATCCTAGGTGGATGTTATAGTGTTGCTATGCAGTTGATATGGTATCCCAGGTGGTTGCTAGATGGTTGCTATGGCATCTAGGTTGTATCTAGGGTGTTGCTAGGTGGTTGCTTTGGTATCTCAAGTGGTTGCTAGCGTGTTGCTAACTGGTTACTATAGTGTCCAAAGCGGTTGCTAGGGTGTTGCTAGGCAGCTGCTATGCTATTGGCCCTACAGACGGTCCAATCATACCGCACAGCTTTTCGAACAACTCTGAAATGTCTCATCCAAGGCTCGTTTGAAAAATTGCTTGGCACTATGTGTTGTGTTTTTTGCGTTCCCAGGTGATAAGTGAATGTCATCGGGGTGGGAGGTAGAATTCAGCCCTGATTAGATGGGCCACTGCTCGGCTTGTCCTGCCCAGTGTCTCTGAGCTGCAAATAACAAATAACCTCCGTGCATGTTTAGATCATCATCTAAGGCTTATTTGCATAATTATAGTGGATGGAAACACAACCTAATTTTCTGCAGAAAATTCATAAATGCACTACTACAGAATGTTTGAATGGAAATCCAGGCAGTGTAATTAAACAGGAGAGCTAAATTTAGTTATAAAGATGTTACTGAGCATGCAGAGACGATCGAGTCATCAGCTATATTTCAGACAGAGTTCTGATGATGTCTCTTTTCCTCCCCCATCATTGGGCTGGCCTGGAGTTGCAAGGAAACCATGGCTGTTCATCACAGCTTCTGGCACACAGGCTCTTTGCGTGTCCGAGGGGATAAATAAGGGAAGACCACTGCTTTCCTCTCTGGAACCACACGCCTGGTCATATTGTTGCTGGACGGACAGCTGGGAACTAAAAGCCTAAAGAAATGTCACACTGGTGTCTGTCTGCCTGAACGGTCGATTGGGGACAACAGAGAGAGTCAGTGACAAAACAAAGTAGTCAGTGATGTGGAGACTTGTCGCTGAGAGGTTTGGAGAGGAATCCAGCTGTGAAGAGGTAATGGGGAAACAGCTGCTGTGCCAAAAAAGATACCATGAGCTAGCCAGTGATCCGTGAGGTGGCCATTTAGAAGGAGCCCTGAAACAGATCCTGTAACTGTGGACTTTTTATGAGCATTTTAGCCTTTGAAAGTTGAGTTATTATTTTTGTTTTGCCTTCTTGTTAAACTGTAATTATGTAAATAGAAAAATGCATTTTCTTAGGAAAATATAGAATGATGATACAGTTTCAGCAACTTTGGTTTTTTATGTGGTGCCAAAAGTGTAGATAAGTTGCTGCTATGGTATTCCAGGTGATTGGTGGGGTGTTGCTTTGGTGGTTGCTATGGTGTCCCAGATGTTTCAATTCAATTCAATTTTGTCATTATACAATACAGGGTAGTACAGTATAACGAAACACTATCGGGCTACTTTTCCAGTGCAGTAATAAAAGATGCATAGTAAACAGCAAAGACAAAAGACAGACAAAATGTGCAGTCAGCAGGTTTGCTAGGGTGTTGCTATGTGGTTTCCTATGGTATCCTATGTGGATGCTAAGGTGTTTCTAGATGGTTGCCATGGTACTGAATATGGTTGCTTCCACTGCTATCTGGTTGCTAGTGTGTTGCCTGATGGTTTTTGTGGTATCCCAGGTGGTAGCTAGGGTGTTGCTAGGTTGTTATCCAAAATGGTTGCTGTTACGTTGCTAGATGGTTGCTATAGTATCCAGTGTGGTTGCTAGGTGGTTCATATAGTATCCCAGTTTGTTGCTAGATTATTGCTAGGCCATTGCTGTGGTATCCCAAATGGTTGCTATCAATGTGCCAAGTAGTTGCTGTAGTATCCAGTGTGGTTGCTAAGGTGTTGCAAGGTGTTTGCTATGGCATCCCAGATGATCTCTAGGGCATTGCTAGGCAATTGCTATGGTGTTGCAGATTGCTAGAGTGTTGCTTGGTGGTTGCTATGGTGTTCCACATGGTTGCTAGAGTGTTGCTCGGTGGTTGCTTTGGTAATTTCAAGTGGTTGCTAGGGTATTGGTAGACAGTTGCTATGGCATCCCAGGAGAATCTGTCTATCTATCTATCTATCTATCTATCTATCTATCTATCTATCTATCTATCTATCTATCTATCTATCTATCTATCTATCTAATCAAAGTTTCAGTGAGCCATGAATGAAAATTGTCATGCAAGGGTTAACTGAGACATTTAGGGGAATTATCTTGGAATTTCACAAGCCACGATGTTGCTTGCCTACTTTGACAGGAAAGGGCCGTGTGACTGACATGCAAAATGACCACAAACTGTAAATCTGTGTGACCTGTGGGCAGGTAGTTTTTCCAATAAGGCTACAACAGAGCTTCCTCTCTAATGTACAAGAACCAGCATTACTAAGTGTTGATCGTGACTGTTGATTGGCTGGATTTGTTTAAATCATTGTCTTTGATGCTAATTGGTGTATTGGCTGTATTGGATGCATTTGACTTGAAAGTTAGAACCAGATACATTAAAATGCACGGGAGACATAAAATGCTGAAAAAAAATAAGAAATAACTTCCAAGACCAGATGTCTTAGTCAAAATAATGGTCTATGTGTGGTGACGAATAGCCAACTGGTTAGGCTCTGTATCCAAGACAAAGAGTTTAAATACAACAAGAGCAACGTTTCTGTTAAACATAATGAACCTTTAGGTTTACAGAAATCATTAGGTCTTCTTTGAAGACCTAGAAGACCCTGAGGATCCCCTACCAACTGTTAACCATTTAGGACATGTTAGCCATTTGTTAGCCATTAGCCATTTGACTACTTCTTTCCATGCTTAAAAGGCCTACTTAGTAAATGCATGCTACACTGTTTGTGCTTGGGCTGATGCTCTAACCTAATTGAGTTGCTTGCTAAATAGCTAATGCTAACATGCCACAACAAATAAGAGTAGGCTTTATTTCTAGACTTAGCGGCACTTTCTCTCTGTCTAGTTTGGCAGGTGAAGCTTCCAAATCTTCTGCCAGCTCACACAATAGGGAATATAAGTGCTCAAGCTCAAGAGATTTTTAATGGGCACAAATAGTCACTGTGACAAGTTTGAACTACCTGGCCAAAAACTTCTAATTCAGCATTTGAGAACTTGAGAACAGCTGGTGAAGAACTAGCTGTGCTGATATTTTGAGATGTTCTGACAGCAGCCCTTCATGCAGCAGTTACTGACTCTTGAGCGGCAGCCGGATAGCACCCTGCTAGTTCTGCTGCCACTCAAAAGACAGCATCGCACAGGCCCCTTAGCCTAGAGCATGAATGATACCACAGCTCAGAGCTGCAGAGGCATGACTCCTGGCTACTTTTGTGCGACGTGACAAAACTGCTGAAACAGTCTACCACATCCGTTCAGGACAGTGGATCAGTCTAAGCGTGGACACAAACAAATGGTTATAAGTTATTGAAAACAAAGTTCAGTGTTGGCCCAATTTATAAAACTCACCTCTCTTATATACGTAGGTGGACAATCACAGAATGTTGCCCATTTGTTGACGCACAGTTGATCTACCACCCTGTACCCAATTCAACATTGGTCAGTGATTGGTCAATGTTTCCAATTTCACAAGTTGGGACAGTATGTGAAATGCTAATGAAAGCAGAAACCTGTACTCGACTGAAAATAATACAAAACCCCAATGTTTGATATTTGAGTTTTACCTCATGAATTTATAAGCTCATTCCAAATTTGATGCCTGGAATATCTTCTAAAAAAGTTGGCAAAGGTGCATGTTAACCACTGTATTACATCACTTTTCCTTTTATCAATACTTAATGGTCATTTGGGGACTGATGACACCAATTGTTTCTGATTTGAAAGTGGAATTTCATACCATTCTTCTGTTACATAAGTCTTCTTGAGACAGGCCAAACTAGCCCTCACACTCGCAGCAGTGGTGCTGTGTGTACAGAATGTACAGAATGAGGTTTGGCAGTGTAATGTAGAAATAAATACATACTTTCCTGGGGAAAAATGATGTCTAGAAGGCAGCATTTTGCTCCAAAATGTGCATATATCTCTGAGAATACTGCTTACCTCACAGTTGGGTTTGTTACCCATTAATATGCCCCCACACCATGACAGCCCTTGGCTTTTAAATTTTGTCCTGGAGCCAATCTGGATGGTCCTTCTCTTCTTTGGCTCTGAGAGCACAACGTCCATTATTTCCATAAACTATCAGAAAGGTTAACTCAAGTTTCCACTCAGCAGTAGTCCATTTCAGAGCTCGAGCCCAGAGAAATCAGCAGCGTTTCAGGGCCTTGCCGGCATATGGCTTCCTCTGTGCATAGTCTTAACTTGCATTTGTGGATGCAGCAATGAAGATGTCTATTGATAAAGTATTCCCAAACCCATTGGTGATGTTCATCACAGAAGGAGGCCAGTTTTTAATTCAGTGCCATATGACAAATCAGAAGTCATGAATATTCACTTGTGGTTTTAGCTTTGTCCTTTGTCCAAGGTTTCCCCAGACTCCCTGAATCTTTTGATAATTTGTATAATAGATGATGAAATATACCAAATCATTATAATTACTTACTGAAGGATACTGTGTGTAAAACCTTTAGAAGGATACTGTTTTCCCTGATGCATTGCTAGGCAAAGTGACTAGACTCAACCCATTCCTACTCGTACAGGACAATGCTTTTCTTGGATGCTTCTTTTGTACACATTTAGGATGTTTCTTTGAACATTCCACAATATAAAACATTAAATTTGGAAGTGTAATGGCCTTCACTCTTACTTTCTGATGACATTGTGTTGGTAGCACTTTGAATTCATGCGTTGGCCCTTCATGTCTTTCAGAGGAAGCCTAGGCTACTTTTAAATGAGTGGAAAATGGATAAGAAGCGGTAAATCCAGTGGCCAGTATTTCAATTCTGTGACACAAAATGAAAGTTCATGAGGTGAACAGCTGGATCAAGCATTGCCTGGGAAAAGGGCGTCAGTGTATTTGTTAGAATCTCATTAGAGGTTTGATATCAGTGATACCTGCTTTTATTTCCTGACCCCAAGTGAGAAGGCAGTAATGGTGCCAATTGTTGTTGGTGTGGGAGAGCAGTGTGAGTCAATCTTCTGGAGCCAAGATGAAAAGAAAGATGAAGAAAATGAGCAAGAAAAGGGGGCGGAGGAGTGAAAAATGGACAGAGTGAGGGTGAGATAAAGGAGGATTGGGAACAAAAGAAACTGCAGGAGATCAGACTGAGAGCCAACTGCACAGCAATAAGCTGACTTTTTGGATTTCTTCTAGGGCTTTGAGACTAATGTACCTAACAAGTAATGCAAGCTGATTTTTAACTATAAGCATTGTGCACCTGTACAATCACACTGGCCTGAAATTGTATTGCAATCTCTATTAGACTTGTTTGTGTGGTTTTGGACAAAGTGCAACATACTATAAACTATAAACCCGGTTCCATTTTCAGTCAACAGTCCTGCTCTGCAATTAATGCTGTACTAGCCAGCTGACAAAGTTGTGTTTGGAGATAATGTTGACTTTCTACACTTATTACTACCCTACAGTCTCTTCTGTTACTTGTTTGTCAAAGGTTTGGTTGATTCCTTGCATTTCTGTCCATCTTTAAAAGATATTTGAGAGGGTCTTTCAAAACCGAACTTTAAAAATTCAATCATTGAGATGTAGAAATTCATTCTGAATGTGAAATTCTTTATTCTAGAAATCCTTTGGAACTGGGAATTGTTCAGAGTGGTGAAACCAGATGCCTGAAGAGTTTAATGCCTCTAAAATGTTACATCAATGCATCAATGCCTCTAAATGTTACATCAACAAAGAACGCGTGTTTGTTCACTGGTGATTGTGTAAAGTCAACAAAAATGGCTATATCTGTGTTGTAGACTCAAATGAGCCCTGGTTCTTATCACCACCAGGAAGGTTGTAAAAAATTCTAGAGTCTGGAAGTTTCTCTACAATTAACTATTCCATCGCATTCCTTTCTGAATGACTTTGTTTACATCTCAACCGTTGACCATGCAGAAAACTCTCTTTAAGAGAACTTAGGGTTCGTGATAAGTTTTTCCAAAAAGCCTCTGACTCTGATTCTGACAAGTTGTTCTGGGTCACTGTGTGTGCTTTGATTGCGCCGCACTTGTTGTTTTTGCCATTATTTTTCCTCTTGTCCTCTGATTATTCTGTGCTGTGGCAGATTTTAGAAGGCAGCTTTTTTACTCTGAGTCTGAGTGGAGCGCCATGGGGGCCCCCAAGGCTCCGGCGCATTAAGGGATAGTGTGCAGGGTGAAAATGATAGCGAAACCATCATGCTGCTCCCTCAGCAAGAGTGGCCATAGTCATCTATGGGGAGAGCCATCAGCCGAGGGTCTGCATTTTCTCTCTGCAAATGTTCCATTAGCTCCACTGGAGGGAAGAGGGATGTGAATAACAGCACTCAGCATGTGGAGGAGAAGAAGTTGGTGCTGTGCCTTTGTTATCTTTATATTTCTGTCTTTTTGCAGGCTTAAAGGAAAAGTTTGGTGGAAAGACAACTATATACAGATTTCTCTTCATCCCAAATGTAAGGGATCAGCAAATACATGAGGTCTGCTTCTTTAGTTTTGTACGGGAGCTAGAAAGCTAGAGTAGCTAACAAATAATCAAAGCTTAGCCATGAGCATTATGCAAACTAGGTATTTATCATTTAACACTTGCGTCAAACAGTGTTGAACTGTTAAGTAGTCTAGACTTGCTTATATGGTTGACATACCAAAAAATATGGATGAAATTTGGTCTTTGAGTAGTTGCAGCTACTGTTTTTAGCCATGTAATTATTAATATTTCATAAATAAAGAGAGAAAAGCAATCTGTCACAAAGCAGTAGTAGTTTTTCAAAAGTTCCCTCCCACCTTCAAGGTACACCAAGAGGGAAATTTCCTAGACAAGTCGCACTCTGGGTGCCACTATGGGAGGTCAATAGGCTTGTTTACAACAGCTATAGCAATGGCTTCTTTCTATTCATGTGCTCCTTTATCAATAAGAATCCTGGCTAATGTAGCAAACAAGTGATAGAGGCTTATTAGCAATTTGCATCATGCAAACTGCCTGCGTTTACTGAATACTTGCTAGTAAAAGGTTGGACCCCCTTTTGCCTTCAGAACTGCCTTAATTCTTCATGGCAGACTTTCAACAAGGTGTTGGAAACATTCCTCAGAGATTCTGGTTGGTTATTTGAGTTCCTGTTGTCTTTCTATCATCTGGAACCAGTCTGCCCATTCTCCTCTGACCTCTCACATCAACAAGGCATTTTCGTCCACACAACTGACCGCTCACTGGATATTTCCTCTTTTCCGGACCGTTCTCTGTAAGCCCTAGAGATGGTTGTGCATGAAAATCCCAGGAGATCAGCAGTTTCTGAAATACTCAGACCAGCCCGTCTGGCACCAACAACCACGCCACGTTCAAAGCCCCTTAAATCCCCTTTCTTCCCCATTCTGATGCTCGGTCTGCACTTCAGCAAGTTGTCTTGACCACCTCTACATGTCTAAATGCAGTGAGTTGCGGCCGTGTGATTGGCTGATTGATGAGCTATTTGTGTTAACAAGCAACTGTACCTAATAAAATGGCCAGTGAGTGTATACCCTTCCACTTTTCAAATAGTTTATTTTGGTGGTCAAAGCTTAATAGGGTAGTCTTAAGCATCCAACAATTTTAAGACTTACTTTTTTAAAAATAGTATTTACTAAGCAGATTTCTTTGCTTTGTTGAAGCAATAGGCCATGAGACCACGTCGCTGCATAATGCAGCTGACTGACGGAGACAGAGATGTATAGGCCTGGTTAGCAGGCCACTATACGCTAAAGGCTAAACCAAGGCTAAAAGCTATCATTACCCCAAGAATCCAGTGGCTCCCTCTACAAGTACTTCAATTTCTATTTCAATTCCGTGACACAATATGAAGGTTCACGGGGTGAAGAGCTGGATCAAGCGTGGCCTGGAAAAGGTCATTTTTAATACGTTTATTTACTAGAATCTCATTAGAGGTTTGATCTCAGTGATACCTGCTTTTATTTCTTGACCCCAACTGAGGAGGCAGTAATGGTGCCAATTGTTGTTAGTGTGGGAGAGCAGAGTGAACCAATCTTCTGGAGCCAAGACAAAAAGAAAGATGAAGAAAATGAGCAAGAAAAGGGGGCGGAGGAGTGAAAAATGGACAGAGTGAGGGTGAGATAGAGGAGGAAAGGGAGGTAGTACCTCTAGCAGTCACTCCCTCAATAACCTGGACTAACAATCTCAGACTGTAACTGGCTACCCAGTGGGAGAGGAGTGATTACTGAAAGAAGTCTGGCAGGGACGTTGATGTTTACACTCTTTGTTTGTTGCATTATCAGTGCAAATCAATTGCTTAGGTAGAATTCCAACTGGAATTCTAAACTGGAATTCTACTACTACTACTACTACTACTACTACTACTGTAACAGATTTTGCCATGAACATTTTTGCTGATGTGTATCAACTTGTACCGCCAACATGTTGTTAAGTTACATCTATTAGCATTAGGAATTGCTTCTTGGTGTCTGTCATAGGTATCAGTGTCCCGTCACCAATATCGACTGCTGATACCGTGATATGGTGGAAGTATTGGTATTGATGCAGCTACAAAATAGAGTTCCTCATGTGGTTGACATGGCCAAATATGGACAAAATTTAGGTTTCACTGTTTTTAGCAATTCAACATATTTTCTCCATATTCCCAGGCCAGCTACATTAGCCTCATAGCACCTTAGTCTTTTTGTAAAATTGAAAGAAGCTAACTTAAGAGTCCAAATGTCACGCCTCAGACGGATTCGGACTGCATTTCCCAGAAGGCGTCAGGAGATTACGTGCACGAGGAACTTACAATCCCTCGGGAGATCACATGACTTTGGACAATCGCTCACGCACCTAGCAGTTCTCGCAATCCCCTGATTATTAATGCTGTGCACGAGTGTTTGTTGTCATATGACTCATTTAGCCTAGTATATAAGCCTGGGCTTTAGTCATAGTCATTGTGAGGTATTGCTGAGCATTTACTGATCTGTTTGTTTGCCTGTTTCTGCCGGTTCTTGGCCCATTCTTCGTTTTTCTGACCTTGTCTTATGCTCGTCCCTTATCGTACCTTTGCCAGCTGGTTTTTGGATCTGTCTTTTTGACTTTTTTAGTTTCTTCAACCACGATTTCTGCTCACTCCCTTGGTTTTGGCTGCCTAGTGTTATGATCACTTCAGTGATTCTTTGGTTACAGCCCAGGTGTGTTTTGACCACACCTTTGCTGAGCGTTAATAAAACCCTGTTTGCATTTTTCGTCCGCGAGCGTCTGAATTCTGTCGCACCGTCACACCAAACATGTCTTGCTTGAACCACTACTTTGACCATAAGGGAACATTTGTATAAATTAGATTTCTGACCAAACTATTTCGTTAAAACTCTGACTAACAAATGGACACATGAATAAAAAAAATAGCCATTCCTATGTCTATTGCAAACATGCCTACTCACCTCCTACAATGGCGCCTAGAATGAGATCTTCTGGTGTAAAGGCTTGGATGCATCTTGAAGGTGGGAGTATCTTTTTGAAAACTGCATCTGCTTTTGGGGTAGATTTTCAAGGGTTGGCTGTGTTATTCGGTAGCCGACGACTACAAAAAGCAAAGCAGATGGCTAACGTTAACTAGGAAACTGTGCAGTCTTCAAAACTACCATGACTTTGGAGAGAATGAGTTACTCAAATAACACAAATGAATCATAATATATGGAAGACTACAAGATAAAAGCATTGAGTATTTAGGTACTCGCCTCAGTTTGGCTCCTTCAAATAAATACATCAGTAATTGAATTGATACTTCATGTTGGCGCAGGTAGTATTTTAGCTGTAGCTAGGCTGAGAATGAGGGAACTCGCCAAACATGAAGAGTAAAAACACACATGGTTGTGTCCATAAATATTTGGACACCAGTCATTTCATTTGAGGATGTTTATATTTAAATTGGGTGAACAGTATAAGGATTGCAACCATTTTGGTACATAGAGCTCCCATTTTTAGGGTGTCAAAAGTAATTGGACAGTTGACTGCTCAGCTGTTCCACCTTTACAATTTTGTTCCATTCCTGAGGTAAGTTACACCAATGCTATTAGCCCACATCAGTGCTAACAGTCAGGATTGGTCGACACCACAGGGATTCCCAAAGGTTACATGGCGTATTTACGTACATGATGCATGCTGGGTATTGTAGTGTTGATGAATGAAACATATTAGGTGGAGCCCTAAAGTTACCTCAAGTTAGTTATAGGTACCTGGATCTCTAACACAGCAGTCAGGAATCGTTGGCACCACAGTGCTTTCCAGTGGTTGTATGACATACTTGCCCAGTGCATGCTGGGTATTGTAGTAAGAGAACACTGATAATTGAAAAAACGTTAGGCGGTGCAACGACATTGACATTTTCTTAATTTCCCCTCAGACTTCATTGTTTTGCCCCCTTTTTCCTTTTTCCACTCAAGCTTGTTGACCTTAAAAGGTTTTAAGTGCTGCATTACATTTTCAGAGGGAGATTCTCTTCAGCTGTAGCTCATCTGAACAAGCTCGCTGAACCTACAACTTCACTCCACTTCACTGCCTCAATGTCCCTAAATGGCTGTGGGAATTATAATCCGAGGCTGCGTTGGTGGATTAGAAAGGATGAGTGGCCCATTTCTGCACAGGAGTTCCCTCCGAAACCACACACTTCACAATATATTAGGATCATCCGCAAACAATCTGCAGGAGTCAGAACTAGGGCTGCATAATTAATATTAATTTCATCATATATTTCAAGGGGTCTGCCTAAAAGACACATGAATAAAATCATTAATAAATGACTCATAAATAACTCAGTAAATAAGTCAGTAAACAATTTCGTCCTCCGGTTTGGTGCATTTTAGCTGTAGCCAGCGATATTGTGCCGAGAATGAGGAGAAGAGTTTGTCTAGTGAACTCACCAAACATGAAGAGTAAAAACACAGAGGTCCATAAATATTTGGACACCAACAAAGTCATTACATTTTAGGGCATTTACATTTGAATTGGATGAATAGTGTAAGAATTGCAACCACTTTCATACATAGCGCCCCCATTTTAGGGTCTCAAAAGTAATTGGACAGATGACTACTTGACTGTTCCACCTTTACAATGTTGTCCAATTACTGAGGTAAAAGTCTGGCCTGGTTGTATTTATTAGCCCACATTACAGTGCTAGTAGTCAAGATTGACACCACAAGGATTCCCAAAGATTACATTGCGTATGTACATGATGCATGCTGGGTACTGTAGTGAGGCAATGTTGTTGAATGAAAATGGTGGAGCCCTGAACGACAGACATGAGTAGTCAAATGAGGAGGTAATTTGCAATGTAATTTTTTAGACGTAGATGCCGTTACTGTGCTGAGGAGGAGGAGGAGACCCCAGAGAAGAGTACGACCAGTGAAGTCGGCAAACATAAACAGTAAAAACACAAAAGTAAAGACCGTAATTTTCAGAAATATTTAGACATCAACAAAGTCAATTCATTTGAGGGTATTTACATTTGATTCACGTGATTAAAATCTAAACCCATCAGAATGATGGCAAAAACATTAGGTGTGGCCAGACTACCTGGGACGTTTTTAAAAAGAAAGAACACCCTGTTGAGTTCAGAAGCATCAAAGGGCCCAAAAGACTTCAGAAAACAATGGTGTTGGATTTCAGATCAATTCTTTCCCAGGTAGTGAAAAACCTCTTCAGAATAGTCGGCCAGATCTAAAACACACTCTATGACGTAGAAGTATCTCAGTCAAAGACAGCAACCAAGAGAAAACTTCACCAGAGTAAATACAGGAGGGTTTACCACAAGATTTAAACCATTGGTAAGCCTAAAAAAACAAGACCAATTATTAGCTTTCCAAAAAACATCAAAAAAGCCTGTACAATTCTGGAATGACATCTTTTGCACAGATTATACAAACGCCAACTTGTACCCGAATTATGGGAAGAAAAGAATAAGGCAAAAGAAATGATATGCTCATGATTCAAAGCATACCGCCTCATCTGTCGAGCATGGTGGAGGTAGTGCCATGCCATGGGCATATATAGCTGCCAGTGTAACTTTTTCCCTGGTGTTTATTTATGACTCGACTGCTGACCAAAGCAGCTAGGTGTGCTCTGAAGTGTATAGAGCTGTATTATCTGCTCAGAGTCAGTCAAACGCTTCAAAAGTCATTGGACGGTGCAGATGAATAAGAATAAGCAGGAGCTGAAGACATTGAACAACACTTCAGTGCCAATGAGTGGAGTTGAATGGGGTGGCTGTGGGTTGAATGAGTGGTCATATGTAAATGTGTTGTTAGTTGTGACATCACAACAGTACAGAATATCAAACCAAGCAAATGGCCTAAAAAGTGAGCCATGCTGTTTCGAATCTTACAGTGATTACTGTTCATTAGCAAAGAAAATTTATTGAAAAAAATATATCGGTGAAAGTACTATATAGAAAAATGTAGCCATTTACAGCATTTGGCAGACACTCTTATCCAGAGCGACTTACAATTTGATCATTTTACACAGGTAGGCCAAGGCGGTGTTAGGAGTCTTGCCCAAGGACTTTTATTGGTATAGTGTAGGGTGTTTGCCCTGGTGGGGATTGAAACCCAGTCTACAGGGTGGAAGGCAGAGATGTTAACCACTACACTAACCAACCACCAGCTGAGTTTTGTTTCTCAGGGCCATGATCAGGCTGTAATTAAATAGATATCTCTGTTAGAGGTGAGGAAAGTTTCCCCCTCAGAAGCAAATATAAAGCAGTAAATAATTGCAGAGGCAGGAGAGGCGGCGGGGGGTTCGGGGGCTGATAAAAGTGGTGGTGTTATTAGCAGCTGGACGGAGGAGGCAAGCGTGATATACGGCTCATGGTGGGCAAACTTTAATTAGAATACAATAAGGCCGGAGTGCTAGCTTAAGGTTAAACTGGGGGTAATTGAAATCCCCAGGGAAAGACCTGTCAATTCCCCAACAATGAAGAGTTTATGGTGGGGTGAGAGAGAGAGAGAGAGAGAGAGAGAGAGAGAGAGAGAGAGAGGGTATGCAGTTGTATTTATCGTGTACAAAAGGGGGGAAAGATTGGCGCCATTCGAATATCACTGGAGAGAATAACAGTCTGGGTTATGGCCAAGTCACACCAAGTACCTTCTTATTTTTGCTATTTTAGAAGGAAAGATGAACTCCTCAAGTAGTAGCAACTATGAATTTGTCATTTTTATTTTTAAGCACCACAGCTAAAACATACACCCCACTTCACAATAAAAACCTGGCTAGAACACAAGAACTCAAAAGGAATACAAAAAATGGCTATAAACGAGTGTCGTGTTGTACTAAGCTGCTCAACATTCCCAGCCTTTCTATGTGAAAAGCAGCATTAAAGGTGCACTGTGTAAGATTAGCAGGACCTATTAGCAGAAATGGAATATAGTATAAGATGTTTTGATTAGTGTATAATGACCTATAACTATAAAATGGTGTGTGTTTGTTAGCTTAGAATGAGCCCTTCATATCTATTTAAGGACCGGGTTCTCTTCCAACAGGCCATTATGCTGTGCTGCCATGTTTCTATAGTAGCCCAGAATGGACAAGCCAAACACTGGCACTAGAGGACGCCTTTCGCATTTTAAGTTGAAGCTCCAGCTTGAATTTGGTGGCACTACAGCTGGTTAGAAGATGCAGAAAGAAGAAGAATCACTGGTTGCTGCCAGTGCTGGCTTACCATTCTACGTTTGAGAACCCAAATTTAGCACAAGAAAAGGCAAGGAAGGATGAATCCTCGACACCAAATGAGTGAAATCATGAAAAATCAAAACAAAACTGGGGCAAGCAGTAGCAGAAAACCTGACGGTTCTTCTTCAGTGCCAGATGTCAGTAAAACATACTACACCTTTAATGAGTTTGGGACTCGTCTTTGTGCCTCTCTTGGCCATCATTGTCGTCTGCCCTGCCGTCACTCACATCCCTCGGTGGTGCTCAGGGTTCTGAGCTGCAAACACTGCAAAATTAGGCTGTTTGAAAAGCACTGTTTCTGTGATGTCACAAAAAAAAAACGATCCACCACCTAATTAGAGTACAACACTTTAGCCCCGCCCATTTAGACTGAAGTTATAAGGAGTGTTTCAACCCTGAAATGATTGAATGAGGCACAAGACAGGGCAATCAGAGCAGAGCTCATTTACATATATATGTCTTAAAGGCACAGTATCAAAAGTACTTTCATTTTAAGGGATACAGAGAGATGTTAAAAAATTAATTATGGTTATTTTTGGTAAAACATCATAAACAGATCATTAGGAAACAAAATATGAAAGAGAGAGAAAATGTAGGCCCTTCATTATGCATGGGTTCATTTATAAGAGTCGCCTTTTTTGTTCACAACAATCCTGAAAGTATGAGTGTGAGAGTTTGGTGTGTGTGTGTGTGTGCGCACGCATGTGTGTGTGCATCTGTGTGTACGTCTGTGTGTGTGTGTCTGTGTGTTTACGCGTGTGTGTGTGTCTGTGTGTGCGCGTGCGTCTGTGTGCGTGTGTGTGTGCGGGTGTGTCTGTCTGTCTGCGTCTGTGTGTGTCTACGTGCGTCTGTGTCTGTGTGCACGTGTGTCTGCGTCTGTGCGTCTCTGTGTGTGTGTGTGCGTCTGTGCATGTGTTGCAGTCATTGTATTAGCTTTGATGTGGTGTGACTCGATGCTTATCTATGATGGGCTGGATGAAACCAGAGGACAAGAGGAAAACAGAAGTGAAAGACAATAAGATGACAGAAGGACAAAGATAATAAAGGGAGGAGAGTAAACAACATAAGTGGAAGACAGAAGAAGAGGATAAAAAGGAAGATGAATAAAAAAAGGAGAATTGATGATATAGAAGACAGAAGGACAAGGACAAAGAGAAAGACAAGAATCAAAAGGACAGAAGAAGAATAAAGAGGAAAAAGAAGGATGAAAAGAAAAGGACTGAAGAAGAAGGATGAGAATGAAGAGCAGAACAAGAAGGAAGATGAAGATAAGACAAAGCAAGGAGGACAGAACAAGAGGACAGAGAAGACAGAAGAAGATGAAAAGAAAGTGAGCAGGACAGAAAGAAGAAGAGGATATAGTGGAGGGAAGGAAGAGGAAGATATAGTGGAGGGAAGGAAGAGAAGGAGAGGACAAAGATGAGGTGGGCAGAAGCAAATGAGGAGGAGTTATGGAAGACAAGGTGAAAGGCAAGCATGAGAATAAGAGGACAGAAGAAAGAAGAGTAAAAAATGGGGACATAACAGAAGAAAAGAGAAGACAAAAGAGGATGAAGTGGAGAAAAGGACGAGAATAAGGAGAGGACAGAAGCTGGAGGAGAAAAGATGAAGACAGAAGGAGGAAGGAGGACAGCAGAAGGTAGAAAAGGACATAGAGGAGGAGAGGACGACTGATGAAGACAATGAGGAAGAAGGGAATGAAAAGGAGAAAAGGAAGAATAAGAGGAGAGGGAGACATTGGAAGGAAGAGAAAGAGAGAAGACAGAAGAATGAAGCAGACAAGGACAGAAGAAGAGGATTTAGATGTACATAATAAAGAGGAGAAGACAGAAGAGTTGAAGAAAATGAAAAGGCACAGATGAGATGACCGAAGAGCAGCAGAGAAAGACAGAAGAAGGAAGAAGAGGACAGAGTGGAGGACAGAAGAAAGAAGTAAAAGAGAACAATCACCAAAACAGTCAGCTGGACGTGTTACTGAAGATAGTGTTTAGACCTAAACTTGTTATGGTCATTTAAATCATGGCCATTATAACAAAGTTAAAGTTGCTTCTAATCTCTTGCTTCTCATCAACACAACTAAGCCTGACAGTCACTGTCTCAGGTTCTCCTATCTTGGATCTCCTTTCTGTCAACCCTGGAAGACCCCTGCAATTATTCATGGCCCTCAATCATACGGTAATTATAATGAAGATGCTCCACTGTTGGATTAACACAGATCCTTACGCTGAAATTATGGCAGTGGCTGTAATTTACTCATGACAACTTGCCTTAGAGGGATTCCCATCAACCTCTTTGTTGCAATGGTCTGCAAGAATGGGCACATGGGTGTTTAGAAATCTGGTCAAACATCATTTTGCAAGTTCGGACCGTGCCTTCTGCATGGCGGTAGGATGAATGGGCATTGATTGAGGGAAGGGAGGTAAACCTGAGAACTAGGGCTGGAGTTCTAGGTGGCTTCAAGCCTGGAACCTCTTTGAATGTAGGGATGACCTAGGACTGAGGAACAGGAGGGAGATAGATGGTGGACACTGAGAACTTTGTCCAGGGAAATGGTATTCATTGGGTATTAGATTGGAAAGGGATGAAGTTTCAAACATGGTCCTATGCTCAAGCTTCAGTTATTCCATAACTCTGCAACATTTTTTCTTGTGGGAGTTTTTTTTAATATCAAAAAAGGTAGCAGTTTGTTTTATCTCGGCATGGTCATCTTTGTGGAGAGATGCGAAGTGTCACAGTAGGGGGTTCTTCTTCTTCTGCCCAACCTTGCTCGCTAGCAGCTCAACACAGAGTTGGAACATTTCACACAGAGAGCCAACAAAGTCGTAGTAAAGCTGAGGACACACTGTATGGATTTTACCCTGATTTTAGCCCTGATTCTCAGTCTGGCCTAGTCTATGCTAGTTGGCACTAGTCTGCAGACTTTTGGGTCAGTTAAATTGACAGTTGGAAGTTTATACAGAGGTATAAAGTTGATAAAGTCGATGAGCTACACCATGAAGGTATGGGAAAGAGTTGTTGAAGCAAGGCTAAGGCAAGAGGTCCAGATCAGTGAGCAGCAGTTTGGTTTCATGCCCAGAAAGAGTACCACAGATGCAATTTTTGCGTTGAGAGTGTTGGTAGAGAAATACAGAGAAGGTCAGAAGGAGCTACATTGTGTCTTTGTGGATCTAGAGAAAGTATGAGGAAGTCAGGTGTAGCTGAAAAGTATGTTAGAGTGGTGCAGGACATGTATGAGGATAGTGAGACAGTGGTGAGGTGTGCAGTTGGAGTGACAAATGGTTTCAAGGTGAAGGTAGAGTTACATCAGGGGTCAGCTTTGAGCCCCTTCTTGTTTGCAATGGTGATGGACAGGTTGACAGATGAGGTCAGACAGGAGGCTCCATGGACCATGACGTTTGCAGATGACATTGTAATCTGTGGTGAGAGTAGAGAGCAGGTGGAAGAGAATCTGGAGAGGTGGAGGTTTGCACTGCAGAGGAGAGGAATGAAGGTCAGTAGAGACAAGACGGAATACATGTGTGAATGAGAGGGAGGAAGGTGGAAAGGTGAAGATGCAATGAGTAGAGGTTGTAAAGGTGACTTCAAATCTCTTGGGTCAACCATCCAGAGCAATGGACATTGTAGAAAAGAGGTGAAGAAGAGGGTGCAGGCAGGATGGAGTGAGTTGAGACGGGTTTCAGTGCTGATGTGTGACAGAAGGATAGCAGCAAGAGTGAAAGGGAAGGTTTACAAGACAGTAGTGCGTCCTGCTATGATGTATGGTTTGGAGACTGTGGCTCCGTCTAAAAGACAGGAGGCTGAGCTGGAGGTGGCGGAGATGAAGATGCTGAGATTTTCGTTGGGAGTGTCAAGGCTGGACAAGATTAGAAAAGAGCAGATCAGAGGGACAGTGAAGGTGGAGCAGTTTGGAGATAAAGCCAGAGAGGCCAGGTTGAGATGGTTTGGACATGTATTGAGGAGGAATAGTGGATATATTGGTCAAAGAATGTTGGAGATGGAGCTGCCGGGTAGAAGGAGAAGAGGTAGACCTCAGAGAAGGTTTATGGATGTAGTGAAGGTGGACATGGAGATGGTTGGTGTAAAAGTAGATGAGGCAGTGGATAGGGCAAGATGGAGGCAGATGATCCGCTGTGAAGAAACTGGAGAATAAAAGATGTAGAAGATGGAAGAAGAGGATAAAAAGGAAGACAAGAAAAACCAAGTGTTGATGGCATTGAAGACACAAGAATAGGACAAAGAGGATGACATGAAGACAAGAATAGAAGGATAGAAGAAGAATGGAGAGGCAAAATAAGGATGAATGAAGAAGGAGGAGAATGAAGAGAATGAGGAGACAGAAGAAGGAAGAAGAAGAAAAAACAGGAAGGATGAAGAGGGAGGAGGAAAAGAGGACAGAAAAAAAGAATGGATGACCGAAGAAGGAAGAAGAGTAAAAACAGGACAGATGAAGAAAGAAGAGAATGAAGAGAAGGAGAGAAAGAAAGGAGGACAGACAGAACAAGTGGACAATAAGGAGGCAGGAAGAGGAAAATAGAAAGTAGAAAGTAAGATAGGAAAGAAGACATAGGAAGAGAGGAGGACAGAAGGACACAGAGGATAAAATGGAGAAAAGGAAGAGAATAAGGAGAAGTACCTTAAAAGTTGAGTACGTGTTGATCCCTAATATTTTACTCGCCCAAGGAATCCAGTCTGATAGTGTGAGATGCCTAGTCTTTTATGATTGGTTAAGACTTTAAAGGTTCTGTAGTGAACCCAAGACTTTGACCTGAGAGAATTACAAGGACAAAATATTTTAGTATATAAGCAAAAAATACATTTGTCAGTAGTGGCCACTAGGGGGCCTGCAGGAAGAAGGTAAATCTCCAGCTTGAGTTTCCTCCCCTCCTACAGTCCCAGAGTCTCCTCTCTTTCTACTGTGTTGACAGCATGGTCTGACCTATCAAATGGGTACCTAATAGTACATGGAGTGCAATGGAGAGGATGGTTGTGAGCTGACTCAAAAAGAAAAACACGAAAGAATGATTGCAGTAGTGCTTTAACAGTGCTTGCAGGGACTCAACTCAACCCCAAGTACTTCCCTTTCGAGAATTAAGAAGTCCAGTCCACTGTGTTCATCACAGGCCATGCATTAAAGTTTAAATGCTTTCTCAAACAATGTGAGCCCTTGCCTTTACAAAGCAACACTATGTCAAAACGATGAGCTCTCGTTTGTAATGAATTAAGCATTAGAAGATATAATGGTAATGGGAGGAAACTTGCTGCGTTCCCAACTCCCAAAGCACTACAAACAAACTGGATAAGGGAAAAGCAGCATGAAGAATTCATGGCATTCTGAGTGTTTAGCATTTAACCAGCCCCAACACTGAATAGAGACCATGAAATCTCAGCTTTGAATGAGATCTTGCAGTGTTTCCCAGTCCCAGTGCTAATGTTTGGCTGTAGTGCTGTTTTTCTTGCCCCTATTTTGAACTCATTAAGTGACTGATAATGAGCTTGGCTGTGATGGGATGTGGAAAATGGGAAAGCTTAGAGGGCATCAGAATCACTGAACTAGTGTTATTGACCTAGTCATGCTCCTCCCACAAATTTAAAACTTCACTGGGTTGGATAAGAACATGAGCAAACTTTAATCCTCATTAAACATAAAGAGAAACTGATATGTGTAAAGTTTAAATACACTGTGTAGACAAAATTACTCATATTTATTGCTTATAGGTGGATAAAATGAAGCACAAAGCCAAGCAGTCTTGATAGACAAACACTGGTAGTATAATGGGCCATAGTGATGAGCTCAGTGACCATCTGGAAATCTGATGGACGGGTCTGGGTTTGGTGAATGCCAGGACAACATTACCTGCCTGACTGCACTGTGCCAGCTGTAAAGTTTGGCTGAGGAGGAATAATGATATGAGGTTGTTTTCAGGGGTTGGTCTAGAATTCTTAGTTCGAGTGAAGGGAAATCTCAATGCTTCAGCACCAAGACATTCTGAACAATTATATGCTCCCAACTTTGAGGCAACAGTTTGGGGAAGAACCTTTCCTGTTCCAGCATGACTGAGCCCCAGCTCCATAAAGGCCTGACTGAGTAAGTTTGATGTGGAAGAACCTGACTGGTTCTTTTTTGACTGGCCAATTTGTACAGAATAAAGTAGCTTTGGACTTGTCCACTACCAAGGTGGACCATTTTTGCTGCCTTCAAGCTTGTGCTGATGAAATCCTTTGTGTAATTGGAAGTACATTCATTTGTACTGGATAACAGATGTGGTCCAAGCATGGCAGAGTGAGTCTGTGAGTATAATAAACAACAGTATTAAACCTCAAAGCGGGAAATTGGACACATTTCTTACTTTTATTTAAACTTTGGTTTTAGATCTCATTTCTTTGAGCTTGTTCTTTCCAGCAAAGGCAAAATCCCTCTGAAAAAATAGAACATTGTTGAGTTCTTCTGCTCTCTTTTGTCCCAGTGGGGAGAAAGAGATAGTGAGAGAGAGAGAATGAGAAGGAGAGCAAACAAGTAAACAAGTTTGTTTGTGTGTGTGTTGGAATGAAAGAATGAAAAGGTGGAGAATAGGAAAAGAAAAGGGCCACACTGTCAGGTCAGCAATTGAAATTCCGCGGCAGTGCGGGTGTAAACATGGCGTGAACAGATAACTGGCTCTGTCCTAATCTCCTTAATAGTGCCTCCGGCAGCCGGTCGAAAAAAAACACACACAACTCACCTGCTGGAGACCAATTCCACCCCTCCCACCAATTCACTCATATGCGACTTCTCCCTCCAGGGCTGCGGTTTACAGAAAGCTTTTTCACCAACGGTCAACAGACAAAGGCCATCGTCCACTCTAATCTGAATCAATTACATGTTTTGCAAATGGTTTTGATTTGCTTGAGTTTGGTGGTGCATCAAAAAATTTGGCTGATTTCAAAAGAGGGCCTAAGAAAATCAAGTAGGCCCTCAAACAAATTCCAAAACATTGTGAAATGCTAATTAAACAAGTTAGGGAACCGGCCCTATGACCAGAAGGTGACAGGTTTATCCCCAGCACCGACAGTCCATGAGTGAGGTGTCCTTGAGCAAGACAACTAACCCCCAACTGCTACCTGGGCGCCGTGGATAGGGATGCCCACCACTCTGGGCATGTGTGCTCACTGCCCCCTAGTGTGTGTGTGTTCACTAATGTGTTTGTGATGTTTCACTTCACAGATGGGGTAAAATTACCCTAATGTGACAGAACAACAGACAGCCCCTTATCTTAAAATAGAGCCTGTATGACATTTAATGAATGTGTTATATTCACCCCAAAGCAACGTCTACATTACCACTCCATTATTACACAGTACCTACATAATAACTACACAGGAACTGCCCACTTATAAATGTAACTAACACTAAACTACACTTCATTCTTCTGTAGATGATACACTTATGTAATTACACATGCTGTACTGCTGTAATCCATCTGTGGCACTGACTAAATCAGTAGTTACACACACTTTGTGCTTCCACTGAGTGGCCACATTATTAGAAACATCTATTGTGCAGTTACATTCACCGGCCACTTTATTAGTACTTGTACTTTAGTCACTGCCCACTCTATTAAAAATACCATCCTTGTATTTCCACTAATGGCCAACTTACTAAAACATCCACCTTGTACATCCACTTAGTAGCTGTTTGTGGCTGCAGTGACAATGTTTGATGACAACAGTTAATTAAAATATTCCTAAGCCTTTATGGTGATGTCCATCATAGAATCATGCTGATTTTAATGCAGCACGATCGTATATTGATCAAAAATCAATGAAGCTGACAAAGTAGGTCAAAGTGGATTGACCAGTCATTGCTATGAGTTTTTATTTTGTCCCAACGTTTTAGGATTCAAAACATAAAACATTATGATTAGCTCTTAACTATAATTGCTGAACCAGAATGCATTACTGCCACCAGTAAAGTTTGGAGGAGGAGGGATAATGGAGCTGGGGCTGTTTTTCAGAGTTTAGGCCCCTTATTTCCAATGAAGGGTTCCAGCCGGGCCTTCTCATCCAAGGTCAGTGCTTGATCTCACAAACGCTCTTGCCTGAATGGGCACAAATTCCCACAGACACACTCTTGGAAAGCCTTCCCAGTTGAGTCAGGGCTATTGTGGTGGGTGGGGTGGGGAGTGGGCCATTGTATTGGAATGGGATGCCCAACCAGCTCATATAGTTGTGATAGAGTTGTGATGTTCAGGTGTCCACGTACTTTTCGCCCTATAGTGTACAATGCTAAATCACATCACGATTATCAAATCAACCAAT
Organism: Pygocentrus nattereri; assembly: GCF_015220715.1. NCBI lineage: Eukaryota > Metazoa > Chordata > Actinopteri > Characiformes > Serrasalmidae > Pygocentrus > Pygocentrus nattereri. The sequence goes on along the minus strand of NC_051227.1, from coordinate 9,403,024 downwards.
TCTGAGTTGGAAATATGAGTAGTAGACTTGAGAACATGCCTAAAATTCATTTTTCCTTATAGTTCAGCCATAAATGGATGCTAGGAAGGCTGCATCTGGTTGCATGGCCTCACATCTCACAGCCCTGCTGTACAGAAATCCAAGAACAAATCCAGACAGAATGCGATTATTCTGGATTACGCATTCATTTTGGCAGAGTATGATAATCTTTATGACCCTGATAGATATGGATATAGCGTGGGATCTACAATCATCCTGTTTTGACCCAAAATAGAATTGGATTACCATCATATAAACAATCAAGAAGACATCCCACCACAAATTTGACTCACAAACTGCTTTCAGTCATTTCAGTGGAATTTATTTCTTTCAACAGCTAAAAAAGCCCCCCTAATCCAATATTACAAGCATCGAACAGCTTATCAAATATATACATACTGTACAATGCCAATGTTCTGGTGAAAACTAATCTCTCACCAAGAGAAAACATGATTAACCTTATCCACCCTGACATTCTATTTATGTTAGCTTTACTCCTTTTCTGCACCTTTACATCGTGGCTGTGGCATGAACCTGAAATTTCCATTAGCACTTGTGAATATCGTACGCATTTATTAGAGCCAAATCCATGTAATCTTATGAGCTTCTATTTCAAAATCACATTCAGGTCGCTCTGCAGACCGAGTGCATAATGCTCATGATGTTTCGTAGTGTGTGATGGATATGATGTCGTCATGTCTGTGTATGCACGGAGGCATGCAAGGGGTGCGCTTATTTATGCACACCCGAGGTCAGTGCATTCAGGTGTAGAGGAAAGTACATTAGTGTCAGCTGTGGCAAGTGACCTGAAACGCCCCTTGTGCTTCCACTCATTGGCCACTGTATTGGAAACACCCACCTTGTACTCCACTGGCCCACCACTTTATTAGAAACAGCATGTAAAAAATGCAGGTCAACATACTGCAATTGCTTGTAATTCTGTTATTCATTTAAGTAAGGGCACCTATATACCTACCTTATTTGGTGATGACCTACTGACCTCCACTTATGCTTGGGTCCACACCCACCTGTGAAAATGTAAATCCAGTTTGCTTTGAGGCTGTGCTACAGAAATGTCCTATACTTCTTAAGATCTGACAGGTCACAATTTTATTATTTTTATCGATGGCACAAATTTATATCACAGAAAATCTCATGCCAGTTTAAAAACATCCTAAACGGCTCGGTTGGGGTTGATAACCGACTGCTACCAAGAAACCAATGATACATGCACAGCTGAAACAAACACAACAAAAGTAATGTTAAAAATGTAGCTGTCTGGCTAACTAACTTACATCACTGATTTAAAAATGAGTGTGATTAACCACAAAGTAGGAGAATTGTGAGAAAGCCCCCCTGCTGTTTAATGGGATATCTCAGCTTTGTCATTTCAAATCTTGTCAAGAATGATGTGCCCGTGTATAAATCTTTGATCAGAAGCAGTTTTTGTGTAATCACTGTTGACATTTTCTTTTTCATAAGAAAAGTTTGTGCATTCAACTTTAGTCATGTTGATACAAGACCATTATTAACCATGGAGGAAACCATAGCAACCATCTAGCAACACCCTATCAACCACTTGGGATACTACAGCAAACACTTACTAACAACCCCTTAAAATCTTATAGTAACCATTCAGCAACACCCTAGCAACTGCCAAGCAACCACCCAAAAATTGCAACACTCTAACCACATGGGAAACCATAGCAACCATACAGCAACACTAGCGACCACCTAGGATGGTATTGTTGTTACCAAAATGTGCTCTTCACCTTGCCAACCATCTGAATCATGACCTTCCTGTTGTGTCTCTCAATGTATCTGGTGTTGATTATAATTTTCTCATTGATACCGGCGCCACACTCTCTTCGCTCGCACCCAGCTATGAGGGGCCTTTATCATCTAGAATCACTAGCTCTGTGGGTATTACAGGACAGCCCTTCTCATCTCCGTATACGCCCCCACTTCAGGTTGTATGCGACGCAGTGCGATTTACTCATTCTTTCGTGTTCATGCCAGATTGTCCCTTTAACCTTATGGGGCGGGATTTAATGAGTAAACTTGGTCTATCCCTGTCCTTTTCTGGTTCGCGCATGACCGTGTCCACGGGAGATTTCAATCGCAATCTCAACATCGCCAATAAATCCTTTAAATCACCCGTGTCTGCTCTGTTGTCTGTCTCCACCCCGCAGAGGTTCCTGAGCCTCTGCGTTCCATACCACACACTGTTTGGGCTGCACATAAGGATGATGTTGGCAGGGTTGATTGTAAACCATATGAGGCTACTCTAAAAAGCCCCACTCCTGTTTATGTTAAACAATACCCTTTGCCCGAGCACAAACTGTGTGGTATAGACTCTATTCTACAGAAACTTCTTTCTCTAGGTGTGGTCGTCCCATGTCAAAGTGCGTATAACACACCGATTAACCCAGTCCCCAAGCCGGACGGTTCTTGGCGATTCACTCAAGATTTTCTACGCCTTAATGACGCCGTCGTGCCTATCGCCCCAATTGTGCCTGACGTCTCTTCGATATTGACCTCGATTCCGTGTCAACACGCATTTTTTACTGTTTTAGACGTTAGTTCTGCTTTTTTCAGCATTCCTGTTGAACCCGACACCCAGCCGATTTTCGCTTTCACTCATCGCCAACGCCAATACACGTGGTCTCGTTTGCCGCAAGGTTTCTGCGACTCGCCTGCGGCGATCGCCGCGTCGCTCCGAGACCTCATTTCTGACCTTTCCCTCCCCGGGGGTGCTGTGCTCCTGCAGTATGCAGATGACCTTCTGATCTCGGCCCCTGACAGCTCCACGTGCACTGAGGCATCTAAACTGGTCCTCATGCGCTTGGCTACACTGGGCTTCAAGGTTTCACCATAGCAAACACTTAGTAACATCTTTGCAACAACATAAACCATAATAGAAACTGTTCAGCAACACCCTAGCAGCCACCATTGCAAGTTGCTATCACAACATCCTGGCAACCACCTGGGATACAATAGCAACCACTCAGTAACACCTTTGCAGCCACCTAATGTTATAGTAACCATATGGCAACCCTTGCAACTGCCAAGCAACCACCTAAAAACTGTTAGAAGTTAGGATGCCTCCAGAACAGGTGGATATTTTATGATAACTGAAAAATGCTCGAAGTTCCTTGAGATAATCTGGTGCATCATTTCAGTACACTGGGTGTTTGTAAGTATAATTTTGTAGTTAGTTCTACAAATAAGGATAAGCACCTTTGGGCACTGTGGAAATTGAAGCTATTTGTAGATATCAATTGCTTGCTTCCTCACCCATCTCTGAACCAGCTGGTCAGTAAGCAATTAGCAAGTGAAAAGTCATCATGTCATCAGGCAAACAGAAATTATTTTAGATTTACCTGACATTTAGCGTGTATGCAGCTCTACAAAAGAACTGTAGTTGTTATGCTGAACCACACGTCTCAGCCTGATTAAGGAGTCCAATCATTTCTGAATTGTCCACGACAGGAGCTGCCTGCAACCAGACTGAGGCTGCTCCCAGGCAGACGGCACTGGCTCTGGCTAAACTCCAATTTGAGCTGTGATACTTTAGAAGTCAAACTTACTCATCATTTCCTGGTGTCAATGGCCTTCTGTACTCTGTCATGGTATTTAATTTTTCAAATATTTGCAGAGGTGGGGTTATCCGTCATATTCACGCTTATGAAACCTCACAAGCACATGCCATGGGTTAATTAAAAAAGTTATTTGAAGACATCAGAAACCCTTTGGCCTTAAATTATAACATTGCTGAAATTACTAGGCCACTGTTTGGTTGTGGACAGTTTTGAAATGAATTCCTTTATAAAAGCTTATGAATTTAATGTTAAGACTGCTTTATCACTATTGTTATCCAGCAGTATGTTGTTCTTCTTTGTCTCCTTCTTCTGCCGAATTTTTGTCCACTTGTCCCACAGTTTGAGATAATGACACTGTTCCAACTCTGAAATATTCGGTCTGATCAGAAATGGTGTGCTTGTATGAAACTTTTTGATCAGAAGTATGGCTGTATGAAAATCATTGTTAAATGCATTTTTCCCCCATAAGAAACATTTGCGCATCTAACTTCAACGTCATGTTGATACAAGACCAGTAGCAAAACTTAACCATGTGGGAAACGATAGCAACCATCTAGCAACAACCTAGCAACCACCTGGGATATAATAGCAACCCATCTTATAAAAAAGGCCAGCAACCCCCTGGGATACCATAGCAACCACTTAACATTGAAACCACCTATAATATATCAACCACCTAGAAACACCCTGGCATCCACCTGGGACACAATAGCAACCACGTAAAACATAGTAACAACCACAAAACCACTGCTTAAGCTGAAAACTTCTGCCTTTTCTTCAGAAAATTAACTGTAGTTTAAAATTGATAACAGACACACACACGAAGGCTACTCATCACATGCAGCGTTGGTTGGAATGACTGGAGGCGTCTAATCTCATGAGGGCCCAGATCTGATTTCATAGCAAGATCTGGGAACAACCACAAGAAATTCTGGGGTAAATGCGGGTGGGAAAGACTCATTGTTTAGTAGCTGCACTAGCATGCTTTATGTCACAAATACTCAACCAATGACTCAAAGTTTTTAAGAAATAGAGTGCAGACAATAATCCAGAGGTGAAGCTTGTTTGAATTTCAAATGTTTGCACAGGTTTTGAGATGTAATGCAATGTGAGAGTCACCTGTAAACCAGCCTAGAACAACTTTTTTTAAAGTTTAGTTTAAGCTTATTCATCCCTCATCATTTTGAGCCTCTCAGTGAAGCCTCTCGCTTTCTTTAATGACTCCAGTGTAGTGGCTGTCCTGGGCTCCTGTTTGTCATTACACGTGTCGGCTTCCCAGACTCAATCTGGCCCTGGGCCGCACTGTGCCAAGCACTGACTCGTCTCATCTTTCTTGCACAGACTTCTTCCCCTCAGCTAAACAAATCAAAGAGAAACCCATATGCTGCTGTCCGCATTCATTACCTGCCCGAGACGAGCTGATGGCGCTGGTTAATGACTGCTCTATAGCCTGCCTCTCCCATCATACACCTCCCCTTCTTGTCAGTGGGACAGGAGTTTTGCCCTGCTCCCTAATCAGCCTTGTCCTACGCACTGTTTAGCATTGAGATTTTTTTCCCTTTGTCACCAGGGAGTAGCTGTTAGTGGGCAGTTGAGACAGATAGGAGATTGTGTACGGTTAGTGTCAACAGCTTTGTGACGTGGTGTGACCACAGCTTATAAATAGCATGAGTGGGTAACGACTTCTGTCATGCTATCACCCATTATGTGCTGGGTTTGGATTTAGACCTCTAATCATGGTCACTCTGCTGCCCATCGTGGTCCGAACGGCGTTGATAACCTCGCCAGAAAAACCAGCATAGCTGGTCCCCAGCAAAGCCAACATATCGCTGTTGTCGGAAGAAAACCTCCAAAACGTTAACTTTATAGGAAAAGGAAAAAAAAAATCTACTTTAATTTTAATTTTAATGTAAGTCAATGGAACCAGATGTCTTTCCAAGTCACTTTGGGTGATTTCTTTTCGTCCATTCATCATGACACAGGCATTTTCAAATTATACCAAAAACTAAAAAACTTTTTTTTTTCCCTGACAACAGCAATATATTGTGTTTCGGATGCTGATCCTCCATTGTGACCATACTGGGTGACCAGATAAACCAGTACCAGACCCAACACAAACCAACTTAGACTAACATGGAATGTATAGGAATGTATACTGGTCTGGGATTTTTCAGCAAGGAACACCACCAAGGGAAACACCACAGACACACTAGTGAAGACACACTAGGGGGCAGTGAGCACAATTGTCCAGAGTGGTGGGCAGCCCTATCCACAGTGCCCAGGGAGCAGTTGGGGGTTAGGTGCCTTGCCCAAGGGCACTTCAGTCACTTACTGTTGGCTCAGGGGATTGAAGGCTGGTTCCCTCACCTGCAGCCCACAACTGCCCTAGTGATAGTTAGCATCAACCTTACTAGGCTTTGCTCAGTGTTGCCTGTGCTGACAAATTTTATGGTACACAATAAAGTGGATACACCAACCAAGAATCACATGTAACTACACAGTTATTAGAGACACACGATAAAGTGGGACTGGAATTTTATTATATTTGTCTTTGTTTCTTGGAAGATTAAGATCATACAAGCAATTTTTAATGGTTGTCTTGAAACATCATATAGTCTGGTACAGCAAAACAATAACTAGATTTCCAAGACTTAAACACTAACTTTTCTTGCTGTGTCACTGCAGTGAGATACAATACAGGAACAAAAAAATAGGATAAGCCTTCAGCAAAGTCAAAATGGCAGGAGTCTGTAGGCATTGTAGTCCGGTAACCACCCTCAACACCTGGCTCTAAATGGAGAGATTATTGGAATCATGTCCTGCAGTAAAATTGCATCACAGGACAGCAGAGACGCCAGGCAGCTGCCTAATCTCTCGGTCCCTCTCTCGCTTTGTCTCTTTGTCTGCCTTTCCTTCTCTCTGTCCCCCTGTTTCTCTTGCTTTCTCTATTAGATACAGACAATATAATGACATTGTGATAAATTACAAAATGTACCTTTCTGAATATATCAAGAGTGCCATCAGTACGTCTACAAACCCAATTCCAGAAACACTGGTACGGTAGGAAAAATGCAAAAAACAGACAGCAGTGGTGATCAAATCCCTCCCGTATTCAGTTGAAAACAGTGCAAAAACAAGATAGTTAGTGTTCCAACTCATTAACTGTTTTGTTTGTACATACAAGTTAATACCTGCAACATGTTCCACAAAAGTTGGGACGGGGGCATGTTTATCAGTGTGACTTCACCCTTCCAATGTTTAGTAATCGTTCAGGAACCATGGGCACCAATTATGTTGTGAAAGTGGATTTTTGCCATTCTTCATTGATAACACTTCAGCTGCTCAACAGTCCAGGGTCTCCAGTGTTGTATATTGTGCTTCATAATATGCAATGGGTCGCACTCCTATGAAGACATACTGTTGTAACACATATGGAAGTGGCTTGGCCACGCCTGCAAACAAACTGGGATGTCCCTGAAAAAGATGGCATTTAGATGGCAGCACATGTTGCTCCAAAATGTTGCATATGTTGGCCCTTTTCCTCTTTGTCCAGGAGAACATGACGTCCATTATTTCCAAATCAATTGGAAAAGCTGGTCTTTTATGTCAGACGAGCTTTGGCCCAGAGAAGGTGGCAGTGTTTCTGGATGTTGTTGATGTATGGCTTCCTCTTTGCATAGTAGAGTATAAACTTGTTGTTACTGGACAGTGGATCCAAGTGCAGAACTGAATCCCAGGAAAAAGAAGAGTAAGGAGACCCGGACCCAGGTTTGAAGCGCTGCTGTAATGACCAGCAGTCTGCAGTGCTACCGTTGCACCTCTGGGGTGCACAGGCAAAGCACCTCAAGGAAGGCAGAAATGAGGCAGCAGGGAAGGAAATGCCAAATGCAGTGCGTTCAAACAAAGGCAGAGTTAGAGAAAGGTGAAATAAGAGAAACAGAAAACAATGCACCTCCTCTGCGGTTGTGAGAAGACAAGTCAGCTTTAGATTTATCTGGTTTGCTCTTTGAGAAGCAAACACTTTTACATGGCTTGGATTTTTTTTTTGGTTGGTTGTGAGTGATTTGGGAGGGCGGCACGGTGGCGTGGTGGGTAGCGCTGTCGCCTCACAGCAAGGAGGGCTGTGCCGTTTGCCACAGCCTTAAGTAGGGGAGGCCACAGGTGTATCGAGTGAGCCTAATTAGTCCGTGGCTCCTTGCCGCCATCGGCCTCTGCTGGCAACAGGCGGTGCAGGCTGGGCACCTTGCTGCCATCACCCTCTGCTGGCAGCAGGCATGGTTGGCTGGACCCTTACACTTGTATTGAACTGGGTTTACTGAGCAGGGCTTTCTGGTTTATGTGGTCTGTTTTATGTGGTTATATTCTTCACAGGAGTGTAGTTTTAATGCAGTGCGATGGATCAGAGACCAGGTCATTCAAAATTAGTTTTTGGCCTTGCTCTTTATGCACCTATATTATTATTACCTGTCAAATGACCTACTGTTTTCAACTGTTTACCTGAAGAAAAAAGAAAAAAAAATGTTTTTGATCATACCTCAAATGTCCTTTTTGAAATTAGTGTATAATTACTTATACCCACTGCTTCTACTATTACTGTGCTGTAAAAAGTATTTTTCTCTGCCTGATTTCTTCTGTTTTTGGATCATTGCTTCAGATATTCCAGCCAAATTTAATGAGAAAGACGAACTGAGTAAACCAAAAAAAATCTGTACTTAAATGATCATTTTATATATTAAAATAAATAAATAAATAAATAAGGTTTCCTCAACAACAGCTGGCCCTGTGTAAAAAAGTAATGGACCGCTTTATTAACTCAAACAACTAGCCCAATTTAGTTAACAATGGGGATCAATTAAACTAGACACACCCATGCTTGACCACCGCTAGCCATGTTGAAACTAAGCGTCATTTAAATTGAACCCTTCCAGCCATGTGAACGTAAAAGTGTTACGGGATGGCGGGGAGGCGGACCCAAGAGCAGAACTGATAGCCAGTGGAATAAAAGGGAAGCAAGGAGATTTATTGGGGCAACGTTGTGTGTGTTTCTGAGCTTGTAAATCAGGTGACCCACAGCCAGGTTCGAACCACCGCTTTACCGGTCAGCAGCCCATGGTATTACCGCTGCGCCACCAGGATGCACGGGTAAGCCTGGTTGAAGCCCTTCAAGGAAGGGAAAGAAAAAAGTAAAAAGGTGGGACCACTGAACAAAGGAAAGCTATAACCAGCGTGCCCAAACAAAGGTTGAGTTAGAATGGTGAATAAAAGATAATAAAAACAAAAGACACTGCCGCCGTGAATATGCCAGGTAGGCAAACTTTATGCTTCCCTTCACTTGTTTGCTCTTGGAGCAAACACCTTTTGTATGGCTTGGATTCTTTTCTCTTTTTGTGAGTAATTTGGGGGCAATCACTCACTTCTTTTATCTTTTATTCTATTAAAATTATTTATTCATTTTTTTGAAGGCAATTTCTTTTCTTAGCCCTCTTTTCAGTTTTGGGGCAGTTTCTTTTCTTTTCAAAGACTAGGTACCGTACTGGTCACCCCTCTACAGAGGTGTGACAAGCACTGCTGTTTGCCACAGCCTTAAGTAGGAAAGGCCACAGGTGTATCGAGTGAGCCTAATTAGTCTGTGGCTCCTTGCCGCTGTCACCCTCTGTTGGCAATAGGCAGGGCAGGATGGGCACCTTGCTGCCATCATCCTCTGCTGGCAGCAGGCAGGGTCAGCTGGACCCTTACAAAAAGGTCTCAACATGCAGCACAATATGCTGCAATCAAGCGATTGCAGAAGAGATGAGAAAGGAAGGTCTGCAAATACATCAGTTTGGAAAAAGCAAAGCCATTTCCAAGGGACTCCAGCAAACCACAGTGGGTGCCACTGTTCCCGAATGGAGATAACCTTCGAACTTTGGTGAATCTTCCCAGAAGAGGTCAGGCTCTCAGAATTCCTCCAAAAGCACAGTGACAACTCGTTCAGCATTCCACAAAAACAACACCCTAGCAATGGTCAAACATGGTGGTGGTAG